>NW_027274696.1:0-12500 GCF_030028105.1 Mobula birostris | reverse complement strand
GCCTTTCATTACCGTGGTCCGACACCACTTGGTTCAGTGAACCGGGTGTGCACTGGCACACATCATCAGTAATGCATCCTCGGATCATGGGGTGTTTCGGGTCTTTCATCATTAAACACCCTCCCCGAGATGACCCAGCCGGAGTTGATCAAGCTCGGCTTGTGTTTTCCCATGGACCAGGATAATGAGAGGCATGTAACTATGAGGGTAATGTTGTTTTTAAACATCATTACCCGGCATCTGTATGCCTGGGATTGCATGGGTTAAATTGACAGTGTTTACTGGGCATTCGGTGTCTCTGCACCTGAGTTTAGTGGTGACTGGTTTTCTGTGGACCCAGCTTGGGTTTAACTTTCTGGTTCTCTCTCGCCGTTTGGGCATCTGGGCTTTATTCTTGGCATTTTGTCGACCGGGAGAATGAAGAGCGTGTCACTGTTAGGTTAGGTTGAGAGTATGCGGGCAGTGGGCAAATCAGCCCTCTTGTGCTTTTTGATCTCCTGACTTGAGATTCAATTTCACGCGACCCTGCCACTTTGATCTGGCCCACGCCTTCATTAACCAGGTCCAACACTTGCCTTTCTTGGATCTTGCCCCTCCTGACAAAGGTAATCGGGTTTGTGGGGGAGTGGCCAGGGTTAGTCGGGGTGTGCCTAGGGTTTGTGGGGGTGTGGCATGATCTCTGGGATGTGCCGAGGGTTTGTGGGGGTGTGTGCCCCCTTGGACTTTAGGATTAGGTTTGAGTGTTGGGCTGGTGGATGTATATGTGTGACTGGGATAGGTAAGGCTGCAGAGTTTTGAGTGGTGAGGTATGAGGTTCTATGGGGCTTAGTGGTGAAGCCAGGTGAATCTGGCCCATGCCTTTCATTACCGTGGTCCGACACCACTTGGTTCAGTGAACCGGGTGTGCACTGGCACACATCATCAGTAATGCATCCTCGGATCATGGGGTGTTTCGGGTCTTTCATCATTAAACACCCTCCCCGAGATGACCCAGCCGGAGTTGATCAAGCTCGGCTTGTGTTTTCCCATGGACCAGGATAATGAGAGGCATGTAACTATGAGGGTAATGTTGTTTTTAAACATCATTACCCGGCATCTGTATGCCTGGGATTGCATGGGTTAAATTGACAGTGTTTACTGGGCATTCGGTGTCTCTGCACCTGAGTTTAGTGGTGACTGGTTTTCTGTGGACCCAGCTTGGGTTTAACTTTCTGGTTCTCTCTCGCCGTTTGGGCATCTGGGCTTTATTCTTGGCATTTTGTCGACCGGGAGAATGAAGAGCGTGTCACTGTTAGGTTAGGTTGAGAGTATGCGGGCAGTGGGCAAATCAGCCCTCTTGTGCTTTTTGATCTCCTGACTTGAGATTCAATTTCACGCGACCCTGCCACTTTGATCTGGCCCACGCCTTCATTAACCAGGTCCAACACTTGCCTTTCTTGGATCTTGCCCCTCCTGACAAAGGTAATCGGGTTTGTGGGGGAGTGGCCAGGGTTAGTCGGGGTGTGCCTAGGGTTTGTGGGGGTGTGGCATGATCTCTGGGATGTGCCGAGGGTTTGTGGGGGTGTGTGCCCCCTTGGACTTTAGGATTAGGTTTGAGTGTTGGGCTGGTGGATGTATATGTGTGACTGGGATAGGTAAGGCTGCAGAGTTTGGAGTGGTGAGGTATGAGGTGCTGTGGCGCATAGGCTCATGTGGTGAAGCCAGGTGAATCTGGCCCATGCCTTTAGGGTTAGGTTGAGAGTATGCGGGCAGTGGGCAAATCAGCCCTCTTGTGCTTTTTGATCTCCTCACTTGAGATTCAATTTCACGCGACCCTGCCACTTTGATCTGGCCCACGCCTTCATTAACCAGGTCCAACACTTGCCTTTCTTGGATCTTGCCCCTCCTGACAAAGGTAATCGGGTTTGTGGGGGAGTGGCCAGGGTTAGTCGGGGTGTGCCTAGGGTTTGTGGGGGTGTGGCATGATCTCTGGGATGTGCCGAGGGTTTGTGGGGGTGTGTGCCCCCTTGGACTTTAGGATTAGGGTTAGGGTTAGGGTTAGGGTTAGGGTTAGGGTTAGGGTTAGGGTTAGGGTTAGGGTTAGGGTTAGGGTTAGGGTTAGGGTTAGGGTTAGGGTTAGGGGTTAGGGTTAGGGTTAGGGTTAGGGTTAGGGTTAGGGTTAGGGTTAGGGTTAGGGTTAGGGTTAGGGTTAGGTTGAGAGTATGCGGGCAGTGGGCAAATCAGCCCTCTTGTGCTTTTTGATCTCCTCACTTGAGATTCAATTTCACGCGACCCTGCCACTTTGATCTGGCCCACGCCTTCATTAACCAGGTCCAACACTTGCCTTTCTTGGATCTTGCCCCTCCTGACAAAGGTAATCGGGTTTGTGGGGGAGTGGCCAGGGTTAGTCGGGGTGTGCCTAGGGTTTGTGGGGGTGGGTTAGGGTTAGGGTTAGGGTTAGGGTTAGGGTTAGGGTTAGGTTGAGAGTATGCGGGCAGTGGGCAAATCAGCCCTCTTGTGCTTTTTGATCTCCTCACTTGAGATTCAATTTCACGCGACCCTGCCACTTTGATCTGGCCCACGCCTTCATTAACCAGGTCCAACACTTGCCTTTCTTGGATCTTGCCCCTCCTGACAAAGGTAATCGGGTTTGTGGGGGAGTGGCCAGGGTTAGTTGGGGTGTGCCTAGGGTTTGTGGGGGTGTGGCATGATCTCTGGGATGTGCCGAGGGTTTGTGGGGGTGTGTGCCCCCTTGGACTTTAGGATTAGGTTTGAGTGTTGGGCTGGTGGATGTATATGTGTGACTGGGAGAGGTAAGGCTGCAGAGTTTGGAGTGGTGAGGTATGAGGTGCTGTGGCGCATCGGCTCGTGTGGTGAAGCCAGGTGAATCTGGCCCATGCCTTTCATTATCGTGGTCCGACACCACTTGGTTCAATGGACCGGGTGTGCACTGGGACACATCATCAGTAATGCATCCTCGGATCATGGGGTGTTTCGGGTCTTTCATCATTAAACACCCTCCCCGAGATGACCCAGCCGGAGTTGATCAAGCTCGGCTTGTGTTTTCCCATGGACCAGGATAATGAGAGGCATGTAACTATGACGGTAATGTTGTTTTTAAACATCATTACCTGGCATCTGTATGCCTGGGATTGCATGGGTTAAATTGACAGTGTTTACTGGGCATTCGGTGTCTCTGCACCTGAGTTTAGTGGTGACTGGTTTTCTGTGGACCCAGCTTGGGTTTAACTTTCTGGTTCTCTCTCGCCGTTTGGGCATCTGGGCTTTATTCTTGGCATTTTGTCGACCGGGAGAATGAAGAGCGTGTCACTGTTAGGTTAGGTTGAGAGTATGCGGGCAGTGGGCAAATCAGCCCTCTTGTGCTTTTTGATCTCCTCACTTGAGATTCAATTTCACGCGACCCTGCCACTTTGATCTGGCCCACGCCTTCATTAACCAGGTCCAACACTTGCCTTTCTTGGATCTTGCCCCTCCTGACAAAGGTAATCGGGTTTGTGGGGGTGTGGCCAGGGTTAGTCGGGGTGTGCCTAGGGTTTGTGGGGGTGTGGCATGATCTCTGGGATGTGCCGAGGGTTTGTGGGGGTGTGTGCCCCCTTGGACTTTAGGATTAGGTTTGAGTGTTGGGCTGGTGGATGTATATGTGTGACTGGGATAGGTAAGGCTGCAGAGTTTGGAGTGGTGAGGTATGAGGTGCTGTGGCGCATAGGCTCATGTGGTGAAGCCAGGTGAATCTGGCCCATGCCTTTAGGGTTAGGTTGAGAGTATGCGGGCAGTGGGCAAATCAGCCCTCTTGTGCTTTTTGATCTCCTCACTTGAGATTCAATTTCACGCGACCCTGCCACTTTGATCTGGCCCACGCCTTCATTAACCAGGTCCAACACTTGCCTTTCTTGGATCTTGCCCCTCCTGACAAAGGTAATCGGGTTTGTGGGGGAGTGGCCAGGGTTAGTCGGGGTGTGCCTAGGGTTTGTGGGGGTGTGGCATGATCTCTGGGATGTGCCGAGGGTTTGTGGGGGTGTGTGCCCCCTTGGACTTTAGGATTAGGGTTAGGGTTAGGGTTAGGGTTAGGGTTAGGGTTAGGGTTAGGGTTAGGGTTAGGGTTAGGGTTAGGGTTAGGGTTAGGGTTAGGGTTAGGGTTAGGGGTTAGGGTTAGGGTTAGGGTTAGGGTTAGGGTTAGGGTTAGGGTTAGGGTTAGGGTTAGGGTTAGGGTTAGGTTGAGAGTATGCGGGCAGTGGGCAAATCAGCCCTCTTGTGCTTTTTGATCTCCTCACTTGAGATTCAATTTCACGCGACCCTGCCACTTTGATCTGGCCCACGCCTTCATTAACCAGGTCCAACACTTGCCTTTCTTGGATCTTGCCCCTCCTGACAAAGGTAATCGGGTTTGTGGGGGAGTGGCCAGGGTTAGTCGGGGTGTGCCTAGGGTTTGTGGGGGTGGGTTAGGGTTAGGGTTAGGGTTAGGGTTAGGGTTAGGGTTAGGTTGAGAGTATGCGGGCAGTGGGCAAATCAGCCCTCTTGTGCTTTTTGATCTCCTCACTTGAGATTCAATTTCACGCGACCCTGCCACTTTGATCTGGCCCACGCCTTCATTAACCAGGTCCAACACTTGCCTTTCTTGGATCTTGCCCCTCCTGACAAAGGTAATCGGGTTTGTGGGGGAGTGGCCAGGGTTAGTTGGGGTGTGCCTAGGGTTTGTGGGGGTGTGGCATGATCTCTGGGATGTGCCGAGGGTTTGTGGGGGTGTGTGCCCCCTTGGACTTTAGGATTAGGTTTGAGTGTTGGGCTGGTGGATGTATATGTGTGACTGGGAGAGGTAAGGCTGCAGAGTTTGGAGTGGTGAGGTATGAGGTGCTGTGGCGCATCGGCTCGTGTGGTGAAGCCAGGTGAATCTGGCCCATGCCTTTCATTATCGTGGTCCGACACCACTTGGTTCAATGGACCGGGTGTGCACTGGGACACATCATCAGTAATGCATCCTCGGATCATGGGGTGTTTCGGGTCTTTCATCATTAAACACCCTCCCCGAGATGACCCAGCCGGAGTTGATCAAGCTCGGCTTGTGTTTTCCCATGGACCAGGATAATGAGAGGCATGTAACTATGACGGTAATGTTGTTTTTAAACATCATTACCTGGCATCTGTATGCCTGGGATTGCATGGGTTAAATTGACAGTGTTTACTGGGCATTCGGTGTCTCTGCACCTGAGTTTAGTGGTGACTGGTTTTCTGTGGACCCAGCTTGGGTTTAACTTTCTGGTTCTCTCTCGCCGTTTGGGCATCTGGGCTTTATTCTTGGCATTTTGTCGACCGGGAGAATGAAGAGCGTGTCACTGTTAGGTTAGGTTGAGAGTATGCGGGCAGTGGGCAAATCAGCCCTCTTGTGCTTTTTGATCTCCTCACTTGAGATTCAATTTCACGCGACCCTGCCACTTTGATCTGGCCCACGCCTTCATTAACCAGGTCCAACACTTGCCTTTCTTGGATCTTGCCCCTCCTGACAAAGGTAATCGGGTTTGTGGGGGTGTGGCCAGGGTTAGTCGGGGTGTGCCTAGGGTTTGTGGGGGTGTGGCATGATCTCTGGGATGTGCCGAGGGTTTGTGGGGGTGTGTGCCCCCTTGGACTTTAGGATTAGGTTTGAGTGTTGGGCTGGTGGATGTATATGTGTGACTGGGATAGGTAAGGCTGCAGAGTTTGGAGTGGTGAGGTATGAGGTGCTGTGGCGCATAGGCTCATGTGGTGAAGCCAGGTGAATCTGGCCCATGCCTTTAGGGTTAGGTTGAGAGTATGCGGGCAGTGGGCAAATCAGCCCTCTTGTGCTTTTTGATCTCCTCACTTGAGATTCAATTTCACGCGACCCTGCCACTTTGATCTGGCCCACGCCTTCATTAACCAGGTCCAACACTTGCCTTTCTTGGATCTTGCCCCTCCTGACAAAGGTAATCGGGTTTGTGGGGGAGTGGCCAGGGTTAGTCGGGGTGTGCCTAGGGTTTGTGGGGGTGTGGCATGATCTCTGGGATGTGCCGAGGGTTTGTGGGGGTGTGTGCCCCCTTGGACTTTAGGATTAGGGTTAGGGTTAGGGTTAGGGTTAGGGTTAGGGTTAGGGTTAGGGTTAGGGTTAGGGTTAGGGTTAGGGTTAGGGTTAGGGTTAGGGTTAGGGTTAGGGGTTAGGGTTAGGGTTAGGGTTAGGGTTAGGGTTAGGTTGAGAGTATGCGGGCAGTGGGCAAATCAACCCTCTTGTGCTTTTTGATCTCCTCACTTGAGATTCAATTTCACGCGACCCTGCCACTTTGATCTGGCCCACGCCTTCATTAACCAGGTCCAACACTTGCCTTTCTTGGATCTTGCCCCTCCTGACAAAGGTAATCGGGTTTGTGGGGGTGTGGCCAGGGTTAGTCGGGGTGTGCCTAGGGTTTGTGGGGGTGTGGCATGATCTCTGGGATGTGCCGAGGGTTTGTGGGGGTGTGTGCCCCCTTGGACTTTAGGATTAGGTTTGAGTGTTGGGCTGGTGGATGTATATGTGTGACTGGGATAGGTAAGGCTGCAGAGTTTTGAGTGGTGAGGTATGAGGTTCTATGGGGCTTAGTGGTGAAGCCAGGTGAATCTGGCCCATGCCTTTCATTATCGTGGTCCGTCACCACTTGGTTCAATGGACCGGGTGTGCACTGGGACACATCATCAGTAATGCATCCTCGGATCATGGGGTGTTTCGGGTCTTTCATCATTAAGGGTTAGGGTTAGGGTTAGGGTTAGGGTTAGGGTTAGGGTTAGGGTTAGGGTTAGGGTTAGGGTTAGGGTTAGGGTTAGGGTTAGGGTTAGGGTTAGGGTTAGGGTTAGGGTTAGGGTTAGGGTTAGGGTTAGGGTTAGGGTTAGGGTTAGGGTTAGGGTTAGGGTTAGGGTTAGGGTTAGGGTTAGGGTTAGGGTTAGGGTTAGGGTTAGGGTTAGGGTTAGGGTTAGGGTTAGGGTTAGGGTTAGGGTTAGGGTTAGGGTTAGGGTTAGGGTTAGGGTTAGGGTTAGGGTTAGGGTTAGGGTTAGGGTTAGGGTTAGGGTTAGGGTTAGGGTTAGGGTTAGGGTTAGGGTTAGGGTTAGGGTTAGGGTTAGGGTTAGGGTTAGGGTTAGGGTTAGGGTTAGGGTTAGGGTTAGGGTTAGGGTTAGGGTTAGGGTTAGGGTTAGGGTTAGGGTTAGGGTTAGGGTTA
Organism: Mobula birostris; assembly: GCF_030028105.1. Taxonomy (NCBI): domain Eukaryota; kingdom Metazoa; phylum Chordata; class Chondrichthyes; order Myliobatiformes; family Myliobatidae; genus Mobula; species Mobula birostris. The sequence goes on along the minus strand of NW_027274696.1, from coordinate 5,307 downwards.
GGGTTAGGGTTAGGGTTAGGGTTAGGGTTAGGGTTAGGGTTAGGGTTAGGGTTAGGGTTAGGGTTAGGGTTAGGGTTAGGGTTAGGGTTAGGGTTAGGGTTAGGGTTAGGGTTAGGGTTAGGGTTAGGGTTAGGGTTAGGGTTAGGGTTAGGGTTAGGGTTAGGGTTAGGGTTAGGGTTAGGGTTAGGGTTAGGGTTAGGGTTAGGGTTAGGGTTAGGGTTAGGGTTAGGGTTAGGGTTAGGGTTAGGGTTAGGGTTAGGGTTAGGGTTAGGGTTAGGGTTAGGTTGAGAGTATGCGGGCAGTGGGCAAATCAGCCCTCTTGTGCTTTTTGATCTCCTCACTTGAGATTCAATTTCACGCGACCCTGCCACTTTGATCTGGCCCACGCCTTCATTAACCAGGTCCAACACTTGCCTTTCTTGGATCTTGCCCCTCCTGACAAAGGTAATCGGGTTTGTGGGGGAGTGGCCAGGGTTAGTCGGGGTGTGCCTAGGGTTTGTGGGGGTGTGGCGTGATCTCTGGGATGTGCCGAGGCTTTGTGGGGGTGTGTGCCCCCTTGGACTTTAGGATTAGGTTTGAGTGTTGGGCTGGTGGATGTATATGTGTGACTGGGATAGGTAAGGCTGCAGAGTTTGGAGTGGTGAGGTATGAGGTGCTGTGGCGCATAGGCTCATGTGGTGAAGCCAGGTGAATCTGGCCCATGCCTTTCATTATCGTGGTCCGACACCACTTGGTTCAATGGACCGGGTGTGCACTGGGACACATCATCAGTAATGCATCCTCGGATCATCGGGTGTTTCGGGTCTTTCATCATTAAACACCCTCCCCGAGATGACCCAGCCGGAGTTGATCAAGCTCGGCTTGTGTTTTCCCATGGACCAGGATAATGAGAGGCATGTAACTATGAGGGTAATGACGTTTTTAAACATCATTACCTGGCATCTGTATGCCTGGGGATGCATGGGTTAAATTGACAGTGTTTACTGGGCATTCGGTGTCTCTGCACCTGAGTTTAGTGGTGACTTGTTTTCTGTGGACCCAGCTTGGGATTAACTTTCTGGTTCTCTCTCGCTGTTTGGGCATCTGGGCCTTGTTCTTGGCATTTTGTCGACCGGGAGAATGAAGAGCGTGTCACTGTTAGGTTAGGTTGAGAGTATGCGGGCAGTGGGCAAATCAGCCCTCTTGTGGTTTTTGATCTCCTCACTTGAGATTCAATTTCACGCGACCCTGCCACTTTGATCTGGCCCACGCCTTCATTAACCAGGTCCAACACTTGCCTTTCTTGGATCTTGCCCCTCCTGACAAAGGTAATCGGGTTTGTGGGGGAGTGGCCAGGGTTAGTCGGGGTGTGCCTAGGGTTTGTGGGGGTGTGGCATGATCTGTGGGATGTGCCGAGGGTTTGTCGGGGTGTGTGCCCCCTTGGACTTTAGGATTAGGTTTGAGTGTTGGGCTGGTGGATGTATATGTGTGACTGGGATAGGTAAGGCTGCAGAGTTTTGAGTGGTGAGGTATGAGGTGCTATTGGGCTTAGGCTCGTGTGGTGAAGCTAGGTGAATCTGGCCCATGCCTTTCATTATCGTGGTCCGACACCACTTGGTTCAATGTACCGGGTGTGCACTGGGACACATCATCAGTAATGCATCCTCGGATCATGGGGTGTTTCGGGTCTTTCATCATTAAACACCCTCCCCGAGATGACCCAGCCGGAGTTGATCCAGCTCGGCTTGTGTTTTCCCATGGACCAGGATAATGAGAGGCATGTAACTATGAGGGTAATGACGTTTTTAAACATCATTACCTGGCATCTGTATGCCTGGGGATGCATGTAACTATGAGGGTAATGACGTTTTTAAACATCATTACCTGGCATCTGTATGCCTGGGGATGCATGTAACTATGAGGGTAATGACGTTTTTAAACATCATTACCTGGCATCTGTATGCCTGGGATTGCATGGGTTAAATTGACAGTGTTTACTGGGCATTCGGTGTCTCTGCACCTGAGTTTAGTGGTGACTGGTTTTCTGTGGACCCAGCTTGGGTTTAACTTTCTGGTTCTCTCTCGCCGTTTGGGCATCTGGGCTTTATTCTTGGCATTTTGTCGACCGGGAGAATGAAGAGCGTGTCACTGTTAGGTTAGGTTGAGAGTATGCGGGCAGTGGGCAAATCAGCCCTCTTGTGCTTTTTGATCTCCTCACTTGAGATTCAATTTCACGCGACCCTGCCACTTTGATCTGGCCCACGCCTTCATTAACCAGGTCCAACACTTGCCTTTCTTGGATCTTGCCCCTCCTGACAAAGGTAATCGGGTTTGTGGGGGAGTGGCCAGGGTTAGTCGGGGTGTGCCTAGGGTTTGTGGGGGTGTGGCGTGATCTCTGGGATGTGCCGAGGCTTTGTGGGGGTGTGTGCCCCCTTGGACTTTAGGATTAGGTTTGAGTGTTGGGCTGGTGGATGTATATGTGTGACTGGGATAGGTAAGGCTGCAGAGTTTGGAGTGGTGAGGTATGAGGTGCTGTGGCGCATAGGCTCATGTGGTGAAGCCAGGTGAATCTGGCCCATGCCTTTCATTATCGTGGTCCGACACCACTTGGTTCAATGGACCGGGTGTGCACTGGGACACATCATCAGTAATGCATCCTCGGATCATCGGGTGTTTCGGGTCTTTCATCATTAAACACCCTCCCCGAGATGACCCAGCCGGAGTTGATCAAGCTCGGCTTGTGTTTTCCCATGGACCAGGATAATGAGAGGCATGTAACTATGAGGGTAATGACGTTTTTAAACATCATTACCTGGCATCTGTATGCCTGGGGATGCATGGGTTAAATTGACAGTGTTTACTGGGCATTCGGTGTCTCTGCACCTGAGTTTAGTGGTGACTTGTTTTCTGTGGACCCAGCTTGGGATTAACTTTCTGGTTCTCTCTCGCTGTTTGGGCATCTGGGCCTTGTTCTTGGCATTTTGTCGACCGGGAGAATGAAGAGCGTGTCACTGTTAGGTTAGGTTGAGAGTATGCGGGCAGTGGGCAAATCAGCCCTCTTGTGGTTTTTGATCTCCTCACTTGAGATTCAATTTCACGCGACCCTGCCACTTTGATCTGGCCCACGCCTTCATTAACCAGGTCCAACACTTGCCTTTCTTGGATCTTGCCCCTCCTGACAAAGGTAATCGGGTTTGTGGGGGAGTGGCCAGGGTTAGTCGGGGTGTGCCTAGGGTTTGTGGGGGTGTGGCATGATCTGTGGGATGTGCCGAGGGTTTGTCGGGGTGTGTGCCCCCTTGGACTTTAGGATTAGGTTTGAGTGTTGGGCTGGTGGATGTATATGTGTGACTGGGATAGGTAAGGCTGCAGAGTTTTGAGTGGTGAGGTATGAGGTGCTATTGGGCTTAGGCTCGTGTGGTGAAGCTAGGTGAATCTGGCCCATGCCTTTCATTATCGTGGTCCGACACCACTTGGTTCAATGTACCGGGTGTGCACTGGGACACATCATCAGTAATGCATCCTCGGATCATGGGGTGTTTCGGGTCTTTCATCATTAAACACCCTCCCCGAGATGACCCAGCCGGAGTTGATCCAGCTCGGCTTGTGTTTTCCCATGGACCAGGATAATGAGAGGCATGTAACTATGAGGGTAATGACGTTTTTAAACATCATTACCTGGCATCTGTATGCCTGGGGATGCATGTAACTATGAGGGTAATGACGTTTTTAAACATCATTACCTGGCATCTGTATGCCTGGGGATGCATGTAACTATGAGGGTAATGACGTTTTTAAACATCATTACCTGGCATCTGTATGCCTGGGATTGCATGGGTTAAATTGACAGTGTTTACTGGGCATTCGGTGTCTCTGCACCTGAGTTTAGTGGTGACTGGTTTTCTGTGGACCCAGCTTGGGTTTAACTTTCTGGTTCTCTCTCGCCGTTTGGGCATCTGGGCTTTATTCTTGGCATTTTGTCGACCGGGAGAATGAAGAGCGTGTCACTGTTAGGTTAGGTTGAGAGTATGCGGGCAGTGGGCAAATCAGCCCTCTTGTGCTTTTTGATCTCCTCACTTGAGATTCAATTTCACGCGACCCTGCCACTTTGATCTGGCCCACGCCTTCATTAACCAGGTCCAACACTTGCCTTTCTTGGATCTTGCCCCTCCTGACAAAGGTAATCGGGTTTGTGGGGGAGTGGCCAGGGTTAGTCGGGGTGTGCCTAGGGTTTGTGGGGGTGTGGCGTGATCTCTGGGATGTGCCGAGGCTTTGTGGGGGTGTGTGCCCCCTTGGACTTTAGGATTAGGTTTGAGTGTTGGGCTGGTGGATGTATATGTGTGACTGGGATAGGTAAGGCTGCAGAGTTTGGAGTGGTGAGGTATGAGGTGCTGTGGCGCATAGGCTCATGTGGTGAAGCCAGGTGAATCTGGCCCATGCCTTTCATTATCGTGGTCCGACACCACTTGGTTCAATGGACCGGGTGTGCACTGGGACACATCATCAGTAATGCATCCTCGGATCATCGGGTGTTTCGGGTCTTTCATCATTAAACACCCTCCCCGAGATGACCCAGCCGGAGTTGATCAAGCTCGGCTTGTGTTTTCCCATGGACCAGGATAATGAGAGGCATGTAACTATGAGGGTAATGACGTTTTTAAACATCATTACCTGGCATCTGTATGCCTGGGGATGCATGGGTTAAATTGACAGTGTTTACTGGGCATTCGGTGTCTCTGCACCTGAGTTTAGTGGTGACTTGTTTTCTGTGGACCCAGCTTGGGATTAACTTTCTGGTTCTCTCTCGCTGTTTGGGCATCTGGGCCTTGTTCTTGGCATTTTGTCGACCGGGAGAATGAAGAGCGTGTCACTGTTAGGTTAGGTTGAGAGTATGCGGGCAGTGGGCAAATCAGCCCTCTTGTGGTTTTTGATCTCCTCACTTGAGATTCAATTTCACGCGACCCTGCCACTTTGATCTGGCCCACGCCTTCATTAACCAGGTCCAACACTTGCCTTTCTTGGATCTTGCCCCTCCTGACAAAGGTAATCGGGTTTGTGGGGGAGTGGCCAGGGTTAGTCGGGGTGTGCCTAGGGTTTGTGGGGGTGTGGCATGATCTGTGGGATGTGCCGAGGGTTTGTCGGGGTGTGTGCCCCCTTGGACTTTAGGATTAGGTTTGAGTGTTGGGCTGGTGGATGTATATGTGTGACTGGGATAGGTAAGGCTGCAGAGTTTTGAGTGGTGAGGTATGAGGTGCTATTGGGCTTAGGCTCGTGTGGTGAAGCTAGGTGAATCTGGCCCATGCCTTTCATTATCGTGGTCCGACACCACTT
>NW_027274695.1:0-80000 GCF_030028105.1 Mobula birostris | reverse complement strand
AATCAATCTCAGCCCAAAATATCCCCAATAACAAGCTACTACAGCAACAAATTCCACAGATTCACACTTTAGCTGAAGAAATTCATCTTCATCTCAGTTATAAAGGGACATCCCTCTATTTTAAGGTTCTTCCCTCAGATCCTACACTCCTTCACCATAGGAAACCTCCTCTCCACATCCACTGTATGGTTGCCAGAAGGTTAATGGTTAAATGTAGGGATAATCCAGAGACAAAGATGAGCCAGAGGGGGTTACAGAGACATGGAGGGGTGTAGGGGATGGAGCGGTTAAAGAGACAGGGAGGGGTGTAGGGGATGGACAGTGTTACAGAGACTGGTAGGGGTGTAGGGGATGGAGGGGTTACAGAGACAGGGAGGGGTGTGGGGGTTGGAGGGGTTACAGAGACAGGGAGGGGTGTAGGGGATGGAGGGGATACAGAGACAGGGAGGGGTGTAGCTGATGGAGGGGGTTAAAGAGACAGGGAGCAGTGTCAGGGATGGAGGGGTTGCACAGACAGGGAGCGGTGTAGGGGATGGAGGGGGTTACAGAGACAGGGAGAGGTGTAGTGGATGGAGGGTTTACAGAGATGGGAAGCGCTGTAGGGGATGGAGGGGGTTACAGAGAAAAGGAGGGTTGTAAGGGCTGGAGGGGCTTACAGAGACAGGGTGTGGTGTGGGGGATGGAGGTGTTACAGAGACAGGGAGGGGTGTAGAGTATGGAGGTGTTACAGAGAGAGGTAGGGGTGTAGGGGATGGAGGGAGTTACAGAGACAGGGAGGGGTGTCGTGGATGGAGGGGTTACAGAGGCAGGGAGGGGTGTAGGTGATGGAGGGGTTACAGAGACAGGGAGGGATTTAGGGGATGGAGGGGGTTACAGAGACAGGGAGGGGTTTAGGGGATGGAGGGTGTTACAGAGATAGGCAGGGATGTAAGTGCTAAAGGGAGTTACAGAGACAGGGTGTGGTGTGGGGGATGGAGGGGTTACAGAGACAGGGAGGGGTATAGGGATGGAGGGTGTTACAGAGACAGGTGGGGGTGTAGGGGATGGAGGGGTTACAGAGATTGGGAGCGGTGTAGGGGATGGAGGGGGTTACAGAGACAGGGAGAGGTGTAGAGGATGGAGGGGTCACAGAGACAGGGAGGGGTATAGGGATGGAGGGTGTTACAGAGACAGGTGGGGGTGTAGGGGATGGAGGGAGTTACAGAGACAGGGAGAGGTGTCGTGGATGGAGGGGTTACAGAGACAGGGAGGGGTGTAGGGGATGGAGGGATTACAGAGACAGGGAGGGGTTTAGGGGATGGAGGGGGTTACAGAGACAGGGAGGGATGTAGGGGATAGAAGGGGTTACAGAGACAGGAGGGGTGCAGGGGATGGAAGGGTTACAGGGACAGGGAGGGGTGTAGGGGATGAAGGAGTTACAGAGACAGGGAGGGGTGTAGGGGATGGAGGGGTTACAGAGACAGGGAGGGGTGCAGGGGATGGAGGAGGCTACAGAGTCGGGGAGCGGTGTAAGGGATGGAGGGGGTTACAGAGACAGGGAGGGGTGTAGGGGCTACAGGGGGTTACAGAGACAGGTAGTGGTGTAGGGAGTGGAGGGGGTTACAGAGACAGGGAAGGATGTAGGGGATGGAGGGGGTTACAGAGACAGGGAGGGGTGTAGCGGATGGAGGGGTTTACAGAGACAGGGAGAGGTGTAGGGGTTGGAGGGGTGTTGGGGATGGAGGGGGTTACAGAAACAAGGAATGGTGTAGGGGATGGAGGAGTTACAGAGACAGCGAGGGGTGTCAGATATAGAGGGGGTTAGAGAGACAGGGAGGGGTGCAGGAGATGGAAGGGTTACAGGGACAGGGAGGGATGTAGGGGATAGAGGGGTTTACAGAGACAGGGAGAGGTGTAGGGGTTGGAGGGGTGTTGGGGATGGAGGGGATTTCAGAGACAAGGAGGGGTGTAGGGGATGCAGGGGTTACAGAGACAAGGAGGGGTGTGGGGATGGAGTGGGTTACAGAGACAGGAAGGGGGGTAGGATATGGAGGGGGTTACAACGACAGGGCGGGGTGTAGGTGATGGAGGCGTTACAGGGACGTGGAGCGGTGTAGGGGATGGAGGGGGTTACAGAGACAGGGACGGGTGTAGGGGATGGAGGGGTTACAGAGATGGGGAGCGGTGTAGGGGATGGAGGGGGTTACAGAGAAAAGGAGGGGTGTAAGGGCTGGAGGGATTTGCACAGTCAAGGTGTGGTGTGGCGGATGGAGGGGTTACAGAGACAGGGAGGGGTGTAGTGTATGGAGGTTTTACAGAGACAGGGAGAGGTGTAGGGGATGGAGGGGTCACAAAGACAGGGAGGGGTATAGGGGATGGAGGGTGTTACAGAGACAGGGAGGGGTGTAGGGGATGGAGGGGTTACAGATACAGCGAGGGGTGTAGGGGATGGAGGAGGCTACAGAGTAGGGGAGCGGAGTAGGTGATGGAGGGGTTTACAGAGACAGGGAGGGGTGTAGGGTCTGCAGGGTGTTACAGAGACAGGGAGGGGTGTAGGGGATGGAGGGGGTTACAGAGACAGGGAGGGATGTAGGGGATGGAGGGAGTTACAGAGACAGGGAGGGATGTAGGGGATGGAGGGGTTTACAGAGACAAGGAGGGGTGCAGGGGATGGAGTGGTTACAGAGACAGCGAGGGGTGTCGGATATAGAGGGGGTTACAGAGACAGGGAGGGTGTAGGGGATGCAGGGGTTACAGAGACAAGGAGGGGTGTGGGGGATGGAGTGGGTTACAGAGACAGGAAGGGGGGTAGGATATGGAGGGGGTTACAACGACAGGGCGGGGTGTAGGTGATGGAGGCGTTACAGGGACGTGGAGCGGTGTAGGGGATGGAGGGGGTTACAGAGACAGGGACGGGTGTAGGGGATGGAGGGGTTACAGAGATGGGGAGCGGTGTAGGGGATGGAGGGGGTTACAGAGAAAAGGAGGGGTGTAAGGGCTGGAGGGATTTGCACAGTCAAGGTGTGGTGTGGCGGATGGAGGGGTTACAGAGACAGGGAGGGGTGTAGTGTATGGAGGTTTTACAGAGACAGGGAGAGGTGTAGGGGATGGAGGGGTCACAAAGACAGGGAGGGGTATAGGGGATGGAGGGTGTTACAGAGACAGGGAGGGGTGTAGGGGATGGAGGGGTTACAGATACAGCGAGGGGTGTAGGGGATGGAGGAGGCTACAGAGTAGGGGAGCGGAGTAGGTGATGGAGGGGTTTACAGAGACAGGGAGGGGTGTAGGGTCTGCAGGGTGTTACAGAGACAGGGAGGGGTGTAGGGGATGGAGGGGGTTACAGAGACAGGGAGGGATGTAGGGGATGGAGGGAGTTACAGAGACAGGGAGGGATGTAGGGGATGGAGGGGTTTACAGAGACAAGGAGGGGTGCAGGGGATGGAGTGGTTACAGAGACAGCGAGGGGTGTCGGATATAGAGGGGGTTACAGAGACAGGGAGGGGTGCAGGGGATGGAAGGGTTACAGGGACAGGGAGGGGTGCAGGGGATGGAGGAGTTACAGAGACAGGGATGGGTGTAGGGGATGGAGGGGGTTACAGAGAAAAGGAGGGGTGTAAGGGCTGGAGGGGGTTACAGAGACAGAGTGTGGTATGGGTGATGGAGGGGGTTACAGAGACAGGGAGGGGTGTAGGGGATGGAGGGGTTGCAGAGACAGGGAGGGGTGTAGGGGATGGAGGGGTCACAGAGACAGGGAGGGGAAAAGGGGATGGAGGGTGTTACAGAGACAGGTGGGGGTGTAGGGGATGGAGGGAGTTACAGAGACAGGGAGGGGTGTAGGGGATGGAGGGGTTACAGAGACAGGGAGGGGTGTAGGGGATGGAGGGGATACAGAGACAGGGAGGGGTGTAGCTGATGGAGGGGGTTAAAGAGACAGGGAGCAGTGTCAGGGATGGAGAGGTTGCACAGACAGGGAGCGGTGTAGGGGATGGAGGGGGTTACAGAGACAGGGAGAGGTGTAGTGGATGGAGGGTTTACAGAGATGGGAAGCGCTGTAGGGGATGGAGGGGGTTACAGAGAAAAGGAGGGGTGTAAGGGCTGGAGGGGCTTACAGAGACAGGGTGTGGTGTGGGGGATGGAGGTGTTACAGAGACAGGGAGGGGTGTAGAGTATGGAGGTGTTACAGAGAGAGGTAGGGGTGTAGGGGATGGAGGGAGTTACAGAGACAGGGAGGGTTGTCGTGGATGGAGGGGTTACAGAGACAGGGAGGGGTGTAGGTGATGGAGGGGTGACAGAGACAGGGAGGGATGTAGGGGATAGAAGGGGTTACAGAGACAGGGAGGGGTGCAGGCGATGGAAGGGTTACAGGGACAGGGAGGGGTGTAGGGGATGAAGGAGTTACAGAGACAGGGAGGGGTGTAGGGGATGGAGGGGTTACAGAGACAGGGAGGGGTGTAGGGGATGGAGGAGGCTACAGAGTCGGGGAGCGGTGTAAGGGATGGAGGGGGTTACAGAGACAGGGAGGGGTGTAGGGGCTACAGGGGGTTACAGAGACAGGTAGTGGTGTAGGGAGTGGAGGGGGTTACAGAGACAGGGAAGGATGTAGGGGATGGAGGGGGTTACAGAGACAGGTAGCGGTGTAGGGGATGGAGGGGGTTACAGAGACAGGGAGGGGTGTAGGGGCTGCAGGGGGTTACAGAGACGGAGGGGTGTTGGGGATGGAGGGGGTTACAGAAACAAGGAGGGGTGTAGGGGATGCAGAGGGTTAAATAGACAGGGAGCAGTGTCAGGGATGGAGGGGTTGCACAGACAGGGAGGGATATAGGGGATGGAGGGGTCACAGAGACAGGGAGGGGTGTAGGGGATGGAGGGTTACAGAGATGGGGAGCGGTGTAGGGGATGGAGGGAGTTACAGAGAAAAGGAGGGGTGTAAGGGCTGGAGAGGGTTACAGAGACAGGGTGTGGTGTCGGGGATGGAGGGGTTACAGAGACAGGGAGGGCTGTAGTGGATGGAGGTGTTACAGAGACAGGGAGAGGTGTAGGGGATGGAGGGGTCACAGAGACAGGGAGGGGTGTAGGGGATGGAGGGGGTTACAGAGACAGGTAGGGGTATAGGGGATGGAGGGAGTTACAGAGACAGGGAGGGGTGTAGGGGATGGAGGGGTTTTTGAGACTGGGAGGGCTTTAGGGGATGGAGGGAGTTACCGAGATAGGGAGGGGTGTAGGGGATAGAGGGTGTTAGAGAGACAGGGAGGGGTGTAGGGGATCGAGGGGTTACAGAGACAGGGAGGGGTCTCGGGAATGGAGGGGTTACAGAGACAGGGAGGAGTGTAAGGGATGGAGGGGGTTACAGAGAGAGGGATGGGTGTAGGGGATGGAGGGGTTACAGAGACAGGGAGTAGTGTAGGGGATGTAGGGGTTACAGAGAGAGGGAGTGGTGTAGGGGATGGAGGGCGTTACAGAGACAGTGAGGGGTGTAGGGGATGTAGGGGTTATAGAGAGACGGAGGTTTGTAGGTGATCGAGGGGGTTACAGAGACAGGGAGCGGTGTTGGGGATTGATGGGTTACAGAGACAGGGAAGGGTGTAGGAGATGGAGGGATTACAGAGACAGGGAGGGGTGTAGATGATGGAGGGGTTACACAGACAGGGAGGGATGTAGGGGATGGAGGGGTTACAGAGACAGGGAGGGATGTAGGGGATGGAGGGAGTTACAGAGACAGGGAGGGATGTAGGGGATGGAGGGGTTTACAGAGACAAGGAGGGGTGCAGGGGATGGAGTGGTTACAGAGACAGCGAGGGGTGTCGGATATAGAGGGGGTTACAGAGACAGGGAGGGGTGCAGGGGATGGAAGGGTTACAGGGACAGGGAGGGGTGCAGGGGATGGAGGAGATACAGAGACAGGGATGGGTGTAGGGGATGGAGGGGGTTACAGAGAAAAGGAGGGGTGTAAGGGCTGGAGGGGGTTACAGAGACAGGGAGGGGTGTAGGGGATGGAGGGGTTGCAGAGACAGGGAGGGGTGTAGGGGATGGAGGGGTCACAGAGACAGGGAGGGGGTATAGGGGATGGAGGGTGTTACAGAGACAGGTAGGGGTGTAGGGGATGGAGGGAGTTACAGAGACAGGGAGGGGTGTAGGGGATGGAGGGTTTACAGAGATGGGGAGCGGTGTAGGGGATGGAGGGGATTACAGAGAAAAGGAGGGGTGTAAGGGCTGGAGGGGGTTACAGAGACAGAGTGTGGTATGGGGGATGGAGTGGGTTACAGAGAGAGGGAGGGGTGTAGGGGATGGAGGGGTTGCAGAGACAGGGAGGGGTGTAGGGGATGGAGGGGTCACAGAGACAGGGAGGGGTATAGGGGATGGAGGGAGTTACAGAGACAGGGAGGGGTCTCGGGAATGGAGGGGTTACAGAGACAGGGAGGAGTGTAAGGGATGTAGGGGTTACAGAGAGAGGGAGTGGTGTAGGGGATGGAGGGCGTTACAGAGACAGTGAGGGGTGTAGGGGATGTAGGGGTTATAGAGAGACGGAGGTTTGTAGGTGATCGAGGGGGTTACAGAGACAGGGAGCGGTGTTGGGGATTGATGGGTTACAGAGACAGGGAAGGGTGTAGGAGATGGAGGGATTACAGAGACAGGGAGGGGTGTAGATGATGGAGGGGTTACACAGACAGGGAGGGGTGTATGGGATGGAGTTGGTGCAGAGACAGGGAGGGGTGTAGGGGATGGAGGGTTTACAGAGACAGGGAGGGGTTTAGGGGATGGAGGGGTTTACAGAGACAGGGAGGGATGTAGGGGATGGAGGGGTTACAGAGACAGGGAGGGATGTAGGGGATGGAGGGAGTTACAGAGACAGGGAGGGATGTAGGGGATGGAGGGGTTTACAGAGACAAGGAGGGGTGCAGGGGATGGAGTGGTTACAGAGACAGCGAGGGGTGTCGGATATAGAGGGGGTTACAGAGACAGGGAGGGGTGCAGGGGATGGAAGGGTTACAGGGACAGGGAGGGGTGCAGGGGATGGAGGAGATACAGAGACAGGGATGGGTGTAGGGGATGGAGGGGTTGCAGAGACAGGGAGGGGTGTAGGGGATGGAGGGGTCACAGAGACAGGGAGGGGGTATAGGGGATGGAGGGTGTTACAGAGACAGGTAGGGGTGTAGGGGATGGAGGGAGTTACAGAGACAGGGAGGGGTGTAGGGGATGGAGGGTTTACAGAGATGGGGAGCGGTGTAGGGGATGGAGGGGATTACAGAGAAAAGGAGGGGTGTAAGGGCTGGAGGGGGTTACAGAGACAGAGTGTGGTATGGGGGATGGAGTGGGTTACAGAGAGAGGGAGGGGTGTAGGGGATGGAGGGGTTGCAGAGACAGGGAGGGGTGTAGGGGATGGAGGGGTCACAGAGACAGGGAGGGGTATAGGGGATGGAGGGTGTTACAGAGACAGGGAGGGGTGTAGGGGATGGAGGGGTTACAGAGACAGGGAGGGGTGTAGGGGATGGAGGGGATACAGAGACAGGGAGGGGTGTAGCTGATGGAGGGGGTTAAAGAGACAGGGAGGGATGTAGGGGATGGAGGGTTTACAGAGATGGGAAGCGCTGTAGGGGATGGAGGGGGTTACAGAGAAAAGGAGGGGTGTAAGGGCTGGAGGGGCTTACAGAGACAGGGTGTGGTGTGGGGGATGGAGGTGTTACAGAGACAGGGAGGGGTGTAGAGTATGGAGGTGTTACAGAGAGAGGTAGGGGTGTAGGGGATGGAGGGAGTTACAGAGACAGGGAGGGTTGTCGTGGATGGAGGGGTTACAGAGACAGGGAGGGGTGTAGGTGATGGAGGGGTGACAGAGACAGGGAGGGATGTAGGGGATAGAAGGGGTTACAGAGACAGGGAGGGGTGCAGGCGATGGAAGGGTTACAGGGACAGGGAGGGGTGTAGGGGATGAAGGAGTTACAGAGACAGGGAGGGGTGTAGGGGATGGAGGGGTTACAGAGACAGGGAGGGGTGTAGGGGATGGAGGAGGCTACAGAGTCGGGGAGCGGTGTAAGGGATGGAGGGGGTTACAGAGACAGGGAGGGGTGTAGGGGCTACAGGGGGTTACAGAGACAGGTAGTGGTGTAGGGAGTGGAGGGGGTTACAGAGACAGGGAAGGATGTAGGGGATGGAGGGGGTTACAGAGACAGGTAGCGGTGTAGGGGATGGAGGGGGTTACAGAGACAGGGAGGGGTGTAGGGGCTGCAGGGGGTTACAGAGACGGAGGGGTGTTGGGGATGGAGGGGGTTACAGAAACAAGGAGGGGTGTAGGGGATGCAGAGGGTTAAATAGACAGGGAGCAGTGTCAGGGATGGAGGGGTTGCACAGACAGGGAGGGATATAGGGGATGGAGGGGTCACAGAGACAGGGAGGGGTGTAGGGGATGGAGGGTTACAGAGATGGGGAGCGGTGTAGGGGATGGAGGGAGTTACAGAGAAAAGGAGGGGTGTAAGGGCTGGAGAGGGTTACAGAGACAGGGTGTGGTGTCGGGGATGGAGGGGTTACAGAGACAGGGAGGGCTGTAGTGGATGGAGGTGTTACAGAGACAGGGAGAGGTGTAGGGGATGGAGGGGTCACAGAGACAGGGAGGGGTGTAGGGGATGGAGGGGGTTACAGAGACAGGTAGGGGTATAGGGGATGGAGGGAGTTACAGAGACAGGGAGGGGTGTAGGGGATGGAGGGGTTTTTGAGACTGGGAGGGCTTTAGGGGATGGAGGGAGTTACCGAGATAGGGAGGGGTGTAGGGGATAGAGGGTGTTAGAGAGACAGGGAGGGGTGTAGGGGATCGAGGGGTTACAGAGACAGGGAGGGGTCTCGGGAATGGAGGGGTTACAGAGACAGGGAGGAGTGTAAGGGATGGAGGGGGTTACAGAGAGAGGGATGGGTGTAGGGGATGGAGGGGTTACAGAGACAGGGAGTAGTGTAGGGGATGTAGGGGTTACAGAGAGAGGGAGTGGTGTAGGGGATGGAGGGCGTTACAGAGACAGTGAGGGGTGTAGGGGATGTAGGGGTTATAGAGAGACGGAGGTTTGTAGGTGATCGAGGGGGTTACAGAGACAGGGAGCGGTGTTGGGGATTGATGGGTTACAGAGACAGGGAAGGGTGTAGGAGATGGAGGGATTACAGAGACAGGGAGGGGTGTAGATGATGGAGGGGTTACACAGACAGGGAGGGATGTAGGGGATGGAGGGGTTACAGAGACAGGGAGGGATGTAGGGGATGGAGGGAGTTACAGAGACAGGGAGGGATGTAGGGGATGGAGGGGTTTACAGAGACAAGGAGGGGTGCAGGGGATGGAGTGGTTACAGAGACAGCGAGGGGTGTCGGATATAGAGGGGGTTACAGAGACAGGGAGGGGTGCAGGGGATGGAAGGGTTACAGGGACAGGGAGGGGTGCAGGGGATGGAGGAGATACAGAGACAGGGATGGGTGTAGGGGATGGAGGGGGTTACAGAGAAAAGGAGGGGTGTAAGGGCTGGAGGGGGTTACAGAGACAGGGAGGGGTGTAGGGGATGGAGGGGTTGCAGAGACAGGGAGGGGTGTAGGGGATGGAGGGGTCACAGAGACAGGGAGGGGGTATAGGGGATGGAGGGTGTTACAGAGACAGGTAGGGGTGTAGGGGATGGAGGGAGTTACAGAGACAGGGAGGGGTGTAGGGGATGGAGGGTTTACAGAGATGGGGAGCGGTGTAGGGGATGGAGGGGATTACAGAGAAAAGGAGGGGTGTAAGGGCTGGAGGGGGTTACAGAGACAGAGTGTGGTATGGGGGATGGAGTGGGTTACAGAGAGAGGGAGGGGTGTAGGGGATGGAGGGGTTGCAGAGACAGGGAGGGGTGTAGGGGATGGAGGGGTCACAGAGACAGGGAGGGGTATAGGGGATGGAGGGAGTTACAGAGACAGGGAGGGGTCTCGGGAATGGAGGGGTTACAGAGACAGGGAGGAGTGTAAGGGATGTAGGGGTTACAGAGAGAGGGAGTGGTGTAGGGGATGGAGGGCGTTACAGAGACAGTGAGGGGTGTAGGGGATGTAGGGGTTATAGAGAGACGGAGGTTTGTAGGTGATCGAGGGGGTTACAGAGACAGGGAGCGGTGTTGGGGATTGATGGGTTACAGAGACAGGGAAGGGTGTAGGAGATGGAGGGATTACAGAGACAGGGAGGGGTGTAGATGATGGAGGGGTTACACAGACAGGGAGGGGTGTATGGGATGGAGTTGGTGCAGAGACAGGGAGGGGTGTAGGGGATGGAGGGTTTACAGAGACAGGGAGGGGTTTAGGGGATGGAGGGGTTTACAGAGACAGGGAGGGATGTAGGGGATGGAGGGGTTACAGAGACAGGGAGGGATGTAGGGGATGGAGGGAGTTACAGAGACAGGGAGGGATGTAGGGGATGGAGGGGTTTACAGAGACAAGGAGGGGTGCAGGGGATGGAGTGGTTACAGAGACAGCGAGGGGTGTCGGATATAGAGGGGGTTACAGAGACAGGGAGGGGTGCAGGGGATGGAAGGGTTACAGGGACAGGGAGGGGTGCAGGGGATGGAGGAGATACAGAGACAGGGATGGGTGTAGGGGATGGAGGGGTTGCAGAGACAGGGAGGGGTGTAGGGGATGGAGGGGTCACAGAGACAGGGAGGGGGTATAGGGGATGGAGGGTGTTACAGAGACAGGTAGGGGTGTAGGGGATGGAGGGAGTTACAGAGACAGGGAGGGGTGTAGGGGATGGAGGGTTTACAGAGATGGGGAGCGGTGTAGGGGATGGAGGGGATTACAGAGAAAAGGAGGGGTGTAAGGGCTGGAGGGGGTTACAGAGACAGAGTGTGGTATGGGGGATGGAGTGGGTTACAGAGAGAGGGAGGGGTGTAGGGGATGGAGGGGTTGCAGAGACAGGGAGGGGTGTAGGGGATGGAGGGGTCACAGAGACAGGGAGGGGTATAGGGGATGGAGGGTGTTACAGAGACAGGGAGGGGTGTAGGGGATGGAGGGGTTACAGAGACAGGGAGGGGTGTAGGGGATGGAGGGGATACAGAGACAGGGAGGGGTGTAGCTGATGGAGGGGGTTAAAGAGACAGGGAGGGATGTAGGGGATGGAGGGTTTACAGAGATGGGAAGCGCTGTAGGGGATGGAGGGGGTTACAGAGAAAAGGAGGGGTGTAAGGGCTGGAGGGGCTTACAGAGACAGGGTGTGGTGTGGGGGATGGAGGTGTTACAGAGACAGGGAGGGGTGTAGAGTATGGAGGTGTTACAGAGAGAGGTAGGGGTGTAGGGGATGGAGGGAGTTACAGAGACAGGGAGGGTTGTCGTGGATGGAGGGGTTACAGAGACAGGGAGGGGTGTAGGTGATGGAGGGGTGACAGAGACAGGGAGGGATGTAGGGGATAGAAGGGGTTACAGAGACAGGGAGGGGTGCAGGCGATGGAAGGGTTACAGGGACAGGGAGGGGTGTAGGGGATGAAGGAGTTACAGAGACAGGGAGGGGTGTAGGGGATGGAGGGGTTACAGAGACAGGGAGGGGTGTAGGGGATGGAGGAGGCTACAGAGTCGGGGAGCGGTGTAAGGGATGGAGGGGGTTACAGAGACAGGGAGGGGTGTAGGGGCTACAGGGGGTTACAGAGACAGGTAGTGGTGTAGGGAGTGGAGGGGGTTACAGAGACAGGGAAGGATGTAGGTGATGGAGGGGGTTACAGAGACAGGTAGCGGTGTAGGGGATGGAGGGGGTTACAGAGACAGGGAGGGGTGTAGGGGCTGCAGGGGGTTACAGAGACGGAGGGGTGTTGGGGATGGAGGGGGTTACAGAAACAAGGAGGGGTGTAGGGGATGCAGAGGGTTAAATAGACAGGGAGCAGTGTCAGGGATGGAGGGGTTGCACAGACAGGGAGGGATATAGGGGATGGAGGGGTCACAGAGACAGGGAGGGGTGTAGGGGATGGAGGGTTACAGAGATGGGGAGCGGTGTAGGGGATGGAGGGAGTTACAGAGAAAAGGAGGGGTGTAAGGGCTGGAGAGGGTTACAGAGACAGGGTGTGGTGTCGGGGATGGAGGGGTTACAGAGACAGGGAGGGCTGTAGTGGATGGAGGTGTTACAGAGACAGGGAGAGGTGTAGGGGATGGAGGGGTCACAGAGACAGGGAGGGGTGTAAGGGATGGAGGGGGTTACAGAGACAGGTAGGGGTATAGGGGATGGAGGGAGTTACAGAGACAGGGAGGGGTGTAGGGGATGGAGGGGTCACAGCGACAGGGAGGGGTTTAGGGGATGGAGGGGGTTACAGAGACAGGGAGGGGTTTAGGGGTTGGAGGGGGTTACAGAGACAGGGAGGGGTGTAGATGATGGAGGGGTTACACAGACAGGGAGGGGTGTATGGGATGGAGTTGGTGCAGAGACAGGGAGGGGTGTAGGGGATGGAGGGTTTACAGAGACAGGGAGGGGTTTAGGGGATGGAGGGGTTTACAGAGACAGGGAGGGGTGTAGGGGATGGAGGGGATACAGAGACAGGGAGGGGTGTAGCTGATGGAGGGGGTTAAAGAGACAGGGAGCAGTGTCAGGGATGGAGTGGTTGCACAGACAGGGAGCGGTGTAGGGGATGGAGGGGGTTACAGAGACAGGGAGAGGTGTAGTGGATGGAGGGTTTACAGAGATGGGAAGCGCTGTAGGGGATGGAGGGGGTTACAGAGAAAAGGAGGGGTGTAAGGGCTGGAGGGGCTTACAGAGACAGGATGTGGTGTGCGGGATGGAGGTGTTACAGAGACAGGGAGGGGTGTAGAGTATGGAGGTGTTACAGAGAGAGGTAGGGGTGTAGGGGATGGAGGGAGTTACAGAGACAGGGAGGGTTGTCGTGGATGGAGGGGTTACAGAGACAGGGAGGGGTGTAGGTGATGGAGGGGTGACAGAGACAGGGAGGGATGTAGGGGATAGAAGGGGTTACAGAGACAGGGAGGGGTGCAGGCGATGGAAGGGTTACAGGGACAGGGAGGGGTGTAGGGGTTGAAGGAGTTACAGAGACAGGGAGGGGTGTAGGGGATTGAGGGGTTACAGAGACAGGGAGGGGTGTAGGGGATGGAGGAGGCTACAGAGTCGGGGAGCGGAGTAAGGGATGGAGGGGGTTACAGAGACAGGGAGGGGTGTAGGGGCTACAGGGGGTTACAGAGACAGGTAGTGGTGTAGGGAGTGGAGGGGGTTACAGAGACAGGGAAGGATGTAGGGGATGGAGGGGGTTACAGAGAAAAGGAGGGGTGTAAGGGCTGGAGGGGCTTACAGAGACAGGGTGTGGTGTGGGGGATGGAGGTGTTACAGAGACAGGGAGGGGTGTAGAGTATGGAGGTGTTACAGAGAGAGGTAGGGGTGTAGGGGATGGAGGGAGTTACAGAGACAGGGAGGGTTGTCGTGGATGGAGGGGTTACAGAGACAGGGAGGGGTGTAGGTGATGGAGGGGTGACAGAGACAGGGAGGGATGTAGGGGATAGTAGGGGTTACAGAGACAGGGAGGGGTGCAGGCGATGGAAGGGTTACAGGGACAGGGAGGGGTGTAGGGGATGAAGGAGTTACAGAGACAGGGAGGGGTGTAGGGGATGGAGGGGTTACAGAGACAGGGAGGGGTGTAGGGGATGGAGGAGGCTACAGAGTCGGGGAGCGTGTAAGGGATGGAGGGGGTTACAGAGACAGGGAGGGGTGTAGGGGCTACAGGGGGTTACAGAGACAGGTAGTGGTGTAGGGAGTGGAGGGGGTTACAGAGACAGGGAAGGATGTAGGGGATGGAGGGGTTTACAGAGACAGGTAGCGGTGTAGGGGATGGAGGGGGTTACAGAGACAGGGAGGGGTGTAGGGGCTGGAGGGGGTTACAGAGACAGGGAGGGGTGTAGGGGATGGAGGGGTCACAGAGACAGGGAGGGGTGTAGGGGATGGAGGGTTACAGAGATGGGGAGCGGTGTAGGGGATGGAGGGAGTTACAGAGAAAAGGAGGGGTGTAAGGGCTGGAGAGGGTTACAGAGACAGGGTGTGGTGTCGGGGATGGAGGGGTTACAGAGACAGGGAGGGGTGTAGTGGATGGAGGTGTTACAGAGACAGGGAGAGGTGTAGGGTATGGAGGGGTCACAGAGACAGGGAGGGGTGTAGGGGATGGAGGGGGTTACAGAGACAGGTAGGGGTATAGGGGATGGAGGGAGTTACAGAGACAGGGAGGGGTGTAGGGGATGGAGGGGTTACAGAGACAGGGAGGGGTTTAGGGGATGGAGGGGGTTACAGAGACAGGGAGGGGTGTACGGGATAGACGGTGTTACACAGACAGGGAGGGGTGTAGGGGATGGAGGGGCTTACAGAGACAGAGAGGGGCGTAGGGGATGGAGGGGTTACTGATACAGGGAGGGGTGTAGGGGATGGAGGGGTTATAGTGACAGGGAGGGGTTTTGGGGATGGAGTGGTTACAGAGACAGGGAGGGGTGATGGCGTTGGAGGGGGTTACAGAGACAGGGAGGGGTGTAGCGGATGGAGGGGGTTACAGAGACAGAGAGGGGTCTACGGGATGGAGAGGGTTACAGAGACAGGGAGGGGTGTAGGGGATGGAGGGGTTACAGAGACAGGGAGGGGTTTAGGGGATGGAGGGGGTTACAGAGACAGGGATGGGTGTACGGGATAGAGGGTGTTACACAGACAGGGAGGGGTGTAGGGGATGGAGTGGCTTACAGAGACAGAGAGGGGTGTAGGGGATGGAGGGTTTAGAGAGACAGGGAGAGATGTAGGGGATGGTGGGGGTTACAGAGACAGGGAGGCGTTTAGGGTCTCCAGGGGGTTACAGAGACAGGGAGGGGTGTAGGGGATGGAGGGGTACAGATACAGGGAGGGGTGTAGTGGATGGAGCGGTTACAGAGACAGTTAGGTGTGTAGGGGATGGAGGGGTTACAGAGATGGTGAGCGGTGCAGGGGATGGACGGGGTTACAGAGATAGGGAGGGGTGTAAGGGATTGAGGGGTTACAGAGACAGGGTGTGGTGTAGGTGATGGAGGGGTTACAGAGACAGGGAGGGGTGTAGGGGATGGAGGGGTTTTTGAGACAGGGAGGGCTTTAGGGGATGGAGGGAGTTACCGAGATAGGGAGGGGTGTAGGGGATAGAGGGTGTTACAGAGACAGGGAGGGGTGTAGGGGATCGAGGGGTTACAGAGACAGGGAGGGGTGTAGGGGATCGAGGGTTTATAAAGACAGGGAGGGGTGTAGGGGATGGAGGGGGTTACATAGACGGGGAGGGGTGTAGTGGATTTTGTGGTTACAGAGACAGGGTTGGGTGTAGGGGATGGAGCGGTTACAGAGACAGGGAGGAGTGTAGGGGATGGAGGGGTTACAGAGACAGGGAGGGGTGTAGGGGATGGAGGATGTTACAGAGACGGGGAGGGGTGCAGGGGATGGAGGGGTTACAGAGACAGGGAGGTGTGTTGGGAATGGAGGGGGCTATGGAGACAGGGAGGGGTGTAGGGGCTGGAGGGGTTACAGAGACAGGGAGGGGTGTAGGGAATGGAGGGGTTACAGAGACAGGGAGGGGTGTAGGAGATGGAGGATGTTACAGAGACGGGGAGGGGTGCAGGGGATGGAGGGGTTACAGAGACAGGGAGGTGTGTTGGGAATGGAGGGGGCTATGGAGACAGGGAGGGGTGTAGGGGCTGGAGGGGTTACAGAGACAGGGAGGGGTGTAGGGAATGGAGGGGTTACAGAGACAGTGAGGGGTGTAGGTGATGTTGGGGTTACAGCAACAGGGAGAAGTGTAGGCGATGGAGGGGGTTACAGAGACAGGGAGGGGTCTCGGGAATGGAGGGGTTACAGAGACAGGGAGGAGTGTAAGGGATGGAGGGGGTTACAGAGAGAGGGATGGGTGTAGGGGATGGAGGGGTTACAGAGACAGGGAGTAGTGTAGGGGATGTAGGGGTTACAGAGAGAGGGAGTGGTGTAGGGGATGGAGGGCGTTACAGAGACAGTGAGGGGTGTAGGGGATGTAGGGGTTATAGAGAGACGGAGGTTTGTAGGTGATCGAGGGGGTTACAGAGACAGGGAGCGGTGTTGGGGATTGATGGGTTACAGAGACAGGGAGGGGTGTAGGGGATGGAGGGGTTACAGAGACAGGGAAGGGTGTAGGAGATGGAGGGATTACAGTGACAGGCAGGGGTGTAGATGATGGAGGGGTTACACAGACAGGGAGGGGTGTATGGGATGGAGTTGGTGCAGAGACAGGGAGGGGTGTAGGGGATGGAGGGTTTACAGAGACAGGGAGGGGTTTAGGGGATGGAGGGGTTTACAGAGACAGGGAGGGGTGTAGGGGATTGAGGGGTTACAGGGACAGGGAGGGGTGTAGCGGATGGAGGGGATTACAGACTCAGGGAGGGGTGTAGGGGATGGAGGGGTTACAGAAACAGGGAGGGGTGTAGGGGATGGAGGGGGTTACAGAGACAGGGAGGGGTGTAGGGGATGGCGGGGGTTACCGAGACAGGGAGGGGTGTGGTAGATGGAGGGGTTACTGATACAGGGAGGGGTGTAGGGGATGGAGGGGTTACAGTGACAGGGAGGGGTTTTGGGGATGGAGTGGTTACAGAGACAGGAAGGGGTGTTGGCGTTGGAGGGGGTTACAGAGACAGAGAGGGGTGTAGGGGATGGAGGGGTTACAGAGACAGGGAGAGGTTTAGGGGATGGAGGGGGTTACAGAGACAGGGAGGGGTGTACGGGATAGAGGGTGTTACACAGACAGGGAGGGGTGTAGGGGATGGAGGGGCTTACAGAGACAGGGAACGGTGTAGGGGATGGAGGGGTCACAAAGACAGGGAGGGGTATAGGGGATGGAGGGTGTTACAGAGACAGGGAGGGGTGTTGGGGATGGAGGGTGTTACAGAGACAGGGAGGCGTGTAGGGGATGGAGGGGTTACAGATACAGCGAGGGGTGTAGGGGATGGAGGAGGCTACAGAGTAGGGGAGCGGAGTAGGGGATGGAGGGGTTTACAGAGACAAGGAGGGGTGTGGGGGATGGAGTGGGTTACAGAGACAGGAAGGGGGGTAGGATATGGAGGGGGTTACAACGACAGGGCGGGGTGTAGGTGATGGAGGCGTTACAGGGACGTGGAGCGGTGTAGGGGATGGAGGGGGTTACAGAGACAGGGACGGGTGTAGGGGATGGAGGGGTTACAGAGATGGGGAGCGGTGTAGGGGATGGAGGGGGTTACAGAGAAAAGGAGGGGTGTAAGGGCTGGAGGGATTTGCACAGTCAAGGTGTGGTGTGGCGGATGGAGGGGTTACAGAGACAGGGAGGGGTGTAGTGTATGGAGGTTTTACAGAGACAGGGAGAGGTGTAGGGGATGGAGGGGTCACAAAGACAGGGAGGGGTATAGGGGATGGAGGGTGTTACAGAGACAGGGAGGGGTGTAGGGGATGGAGGGGTTACAGATACAGCGAGGGGTGTAGGGGATGGAGGAGGCTCCAGAGTAGGGGAGCGGAGTAGGTGATGGAGGGGTTTACAGAGACAGGGAGGGGTGTAGGGTCTGCAGGGTGTTACAGAGACAGGGAGGGGTGTAGCGGATGCAGGGTGTTACAGAGACAGGGAGGGGTGTAGGGGATGGAGGGGGTTACAGAGACAGGGAGGGATGTTGGGGATGGAGGGGTTGCAGAGACAGGGAGGGGTGTAGGGGATGGAGGGGTCACAGAGACAGGGAGGGGTATAGGGGATGGAGGGTGTTACAGAGACAGGTAGGGGTGTAGGGGATGGAGGGAGTTACAGAGACAGGGTGGGGTGTAGGGGATGGAGGGTTTACAGAGATGGGGAGCGGTGTAGGGGATGGAGGGGTTACAGAGACAGGGAGGGGTGTAGGGGATCGAGGGTTTATAAAGACAGGGAGGGGTGTAGGGGATGGAGGGGGTTACATAGACGGGGAGGGGTGTAGTGGATTTTGTGGTTACAGAGACAGGGTTGGGTGTAGGGGATGGAGCGGTTACAGAGACAGGGAGGAGTGTAGGGGATGGAGGGGTTACAGAGACAGGGAGGGGTGTAGGGGATGGAGGATGTTACAGAGACGGGGAGGGGTGCAGGGGATGGAGGGGTTACAGAGACAGGGAGGTGTGTTGGGAATGGAGGGGGCTATGGAGACAGGGAGGGGTGTAGGGGCTGGAGGGGTTACAGAGACAGGGAGGGGTGTAGGGAATGGAGGGGTTACAGAGACAGGGAGGGGTGTAGGAGATGGAGGATGTTACAGAGACGGGGAGGGGTGCAGGGGATGGAGGGGTTACAGAGACAGGGAGGTGTGTTGGGAATGGAGGGGGCTATGGAGACAGGGAGGGGTGTAGGGGCTGGAGGGGTTACAGAGACAGGGAGGGGTGTAGGGAATGGAGGGGTTACAGAGACAGTGAGGGGTGTAGGTGATGTTGGGGTTACAGCAACAGGGAGAAGTGTAGGCGATGGAGGGGGTTACAGAGACAGGGAGGGGTCTCGGGAATGGAGGGGTTACAGAGACAGGGAGGAGTGTAAGGGATGGAGGGGGTTACAGAGAGAGGGATGGGTGTAGGGGATGGAGGGGTTACAGAGACAGGAAGTAGTGTAGGGGATGTAGGGGTTACAGAGAGAGGGAGTGGTGTAGGGGATGGAGGGCGTTACAGAGACAGTGAGGGGTGTAGGGGATGTAGGGGTTATAGAGAGACGGAGGTTTGTAGGTGATCGAGGGGGTTACAGAGACAGGGAGCGGTGTTGGGGATTGATGGGTTACAGAGACAGGGAGGGGTGTAGGGGATGGAGGGGTTACAGAGACAGGGAAGGGTGTAGGAGATGGAGGGATTACAGTGACAGGCAGGGGTGTAGATGATGGAGGGGTTACACAGACAGGGAGGGGTGTATGGGATGGAGTTGGTGCAGAGACAGGGAGGGGTGTAGGGGATGGAGGGTTTACAGAGACAGGGAGGGGTTTAGGGGATGGAGGGGTTTACAGAGACAGGGAGGGGTGTAGGGGATTGAGGGGTTACAGGGACAGGGAGGGGTGTAGCGGATGGAGGGGATTACAGACTCAGGGAGGGGTGTAGGGGATGGAGGGGTTACAGAAACAGGGAGGGGTGTAGGGGATGGAGGGGGTTACAGAGACAGGGAGGGGTGTAGGGGATGGCGGGGGTTACCGAGACAGGGAGGGGTGTGGTAGATGGAGGGGTTACTGATACAGGGAGGGGTGTAGGGGATGGAGGGGTTACAGTGACAGGGAGGGGTTTTGGGGATGGAGTGGTTACAGAGACAGGAAGGGGTGTTGGCGTTGGAGGGGGTTACAGAGACAGAGAGGGGTGTAGGGGATGGAGGGGTTACAGAGACAGGGAGAGGTTTAGGGGATGGAGGGGGTTACAGAGACAGGGAGGGGTGTACGGGATAGAGGGTGTTACACAGACAGGGAGGGGTGCAGGGGATGGAGGGGCTTACAGAGACAGGGAACGGTGTAGGGGATGGAGGGGTCACAAAGACAGGGAGGGGTATAGGGGATGGAGGGTGTTACAGAGACAGGGAGGGGTGTTGGGGATGGAGGGTGTTACAGAGACAGGGAGGCGTGTAGGGGATGGAGGGGTTACAGATACAGCGAGGGGTGTAGGGGATGGAGGAGGCTACAGAGTAGGGGAGCGGAGTAGGGGATGGAGGGGTTTACAGAGACAACGAGGGGTGTGGGGGATGGAGTGGGTTACAGAGACAGGAAGGGGGGTAGGATATGGAGGGGGTTACAACGACAGGGCGGGGTGTAGGTGATGGAGGCGTTACAGGGACGTGGAGCGGTGTAGTGGATGGAGGGGGTTACAGAGACAGGGACGGGTGTAGGGGATGGAGGGGTTACAGAGATGGGGAGCGGTGTAGGGGATGGAGGGGGTTACAGAGAAAAGGAGTGGTGTAAGGGCTGGAGGGATTTGCACAGTCAAGGTGTGGTGTGGCGGATGGAGGGGTTACAGAGACAGGGAGGGGTGTAGTGTATGGAGGTTTTACAGAGACAGGGAGAGGTGTTGGGGATGGAGGGGTCACAAAGACAGGGAGGGGTATAGGGGATGGAGGGTGTTACAGAGACAGGGAGGGGTGTAGGGGATGGAGGGGTTACAGATACAGCGAGGGGTGTAGGGGATGGAGGAGGCTACAGAGTAGGGGAGCGGAGTAGGTGATGGAGGGGTTTACAGAGACAGGGAGGGGTGTAGGGTCTGCAGGGTGTTACAGAGACAGGGAGGGGTGTAGCGGATGCAGGGTGTTACAGAGACAGGGAGGGGTGTAGGGGATGGAGGGGGTTACAGAGACAGGGAGGGATGTTGGGGATGGAGGGGTTGCAGAGACAGGGAGGGGTGTAGGGGATGGACGGGTCACAGAGACAGGGAGGGGTATAGGGGATGGAGGGTGTTACAGAGACAGGTAGGGGTGTAGGGGATGGAGGGAGTTACAGAGACAGGGTGGGGTGTAGGGGATGGAGGGTTTACAGAGATGGGGAGCGGTGTAGGGGATGGAGGGGATTACAGAGAAAAGGAGGGGTGTAAGGACTGGAGGGGGTTACAGAGACAGAGTGTGGTATGGGGGATGGAGGGGGTTACAGAGACAGGGAGGGGTGTAGGGGATGGAGGGGTTGCAGAGACAGGGAGGGGTGTAGGGGATGGAGGGGTCACAGAGACAGGGAGGGGTGTAGGGGATGGAGGGGTTACAGAGACAGGGAGGGGTGTAGGGGATGGAGGGGATACAGAGACAGGGAGGGGTGTAGCTGATGGAGCGGGTTAAAGAGACAGGGAGCAGTGTCAGGGATGGAGGGGTTGCACAGACAGGGAGCGGTGTAGGGGATGGAGGGGGTTACAGAGACAGGGAGAGGTGTAGTGGATGGAGGGTTTACAGAGATGGGAAGCGCTGTAGGGGATGGAGGGGATTACAGAGAAAAGGAGGGGTGTAAGGGCTGGAGGGGCTTACAGAGACAGGGTGTGGTGTGGGGGATGGAGGTGTTACAGAGACAGGGAGGGGTGTTGAGTATGGAGGTGTTACAGAGAGAGGTAGGGGTGTAGGGGATGGAGGGAGTTACAGAGACAGGGAGGGTTGTCGTGGATGGAGGGGTTACAGAGACAGGGAGGGGTGTAGGTGATGGAGGGGTGACAGAGACAGGGAGGGATGTAGGGGATAGAAGGGGTTACAGAGACAGGGAGGGGTGCAGGCGATGGAAGGGTTACAGGGACAGGGAGGGGTGTAGGGGATGAAGGAGTTACAGAGACAGGGAGGGGTGTAGGGGATGGAGGGGTTACAGAGACAGGGAGGGGTGTAGGGGATGGAGGAGGCTACAGAGTCGGGGAGCGGTGTAAGAGATGGAGGGGGTTACAGAGACAGGGAGGGGTGTAGGGGCTACAGGGGGTTACAGAGACAGGTAGTGGTGTAGGGAGTGGAGGGGGTTACAGAGACAGGTAGTGGTGTAGGGAGTGGAGGGGGTTACAGAGACAGGGAAGGATGTAGGGGATGGAGGGGGTTACAGAGACAGGTAGCGGTGTAGGGGATGGAGGGGGTTACAGAGACAGGGAGGGGTGTAGGGGCTACAGGGGGTTACAGAGACAGGTAGTGGTGTAGGGAGTGGAGGGGGTTACAGAGACAGGGAAGGATGTAGGGGATGGAGGGGGTTACAGAGACAGGTAGCGGTGTGGGGGATGGAGGGGGTTACAGAGACAGGGAGGGGTGTAGGGGCTGCAGGGGGTTACAGAGGCGGAGGGGTGTTGGGGATGGAGGGGGTTACAGAAACAAGGAGGGGTGTAGGGGATGCAGAGGGTTAAATAGACAGGGAGCAGTGTCAGGGATGGAGGGGTTGCACAGACAGGGAGGGATATAGGGGATGGAGGGGTCACAGAGACAGGGAGGGGTGTAGGGGATGGAGGGTTACAGAGATGGGGAGCGGTGTAGGGGATGGAGGGAGTTACAGAGAAAAGGAGGGGTGTAAGGGCTGGAGAGGGTTGCAGAGACAGGGTGTGGTGTCGGGGATGGAGGGGTTACAGAGACAGGGAGGGGTGTAGTGGATGGAGGTGTTACAGAGACAGGGAGGGGTGTAGTGGATGGAGGTGTTACAGAGACAGGGAGAGGTGTAGGGGATGGAGGGGTCACAGAGACAGGGAGGGGTGTAGGGGATGGAGGGGGTTACAGAGACAGGTAGGGGTATAGGGGATGGAGGGAGTTACAGAGACAGGGAGGGGTGTAGGGGATGGAAGGGTCACAGCGACAGGGAGGGGTTTAGGGGATGGAGCGGGTTACAGAGACAGGGAGGGGTGCAGGGGATGGAAGGGTTACAGGGACAGGGAGGGGTGTAGGGGATGGAGGATGTTACAGAGACGGGGAGGGGTGCAGGGGATGGAGGGGTTACAGAGACAGGGAGGGGTGTAGGGAATGGAGGGGTTACAGAGACAGGGAGGGGTGTAGGTGATGTTGGGGTTACAGCAACAGGGAGAAGTGTAGGCGATGGAGGGGGTTACAGAGACAGGGAGGGGTCTCGGGAATGGAGGGGTTACAGAGACAGGGAGGAGTGTAAGGGATGGAGGGGTTACAGAGAGAGGGATGGGTGTAGGGGATGGAGGGGTTACAGAGACAGGGAGGGGTGTAGATGATGGAGGGGTTACACAGACAGGGAGGGGTGTATGGGATGGAGTTGGTGCAGAGACAGGGAGGGGTGTAGGGGATGGAGGGGTGACAGCGACAGGGAGGGGTTTAGGGGATGGAAGGGTTACAGGGACAGGGAGGGGTGTAGGGGATGGAGGGGATTACAGAGAAAAGGAGGGGTGTAAGGGCTGGAGGGGGTTACAGAGACAGAGTGTGGTATGGGGGATGGAGTGGGTTACAGAGAGAGGGAGGGGTGTAGGGGATGGAGGGGTTGCAGAGACAGGGAGGGGTGTAGGGGATGGAGGGGTCACAGAGACAGGGAGGGGTATAGGGGATGGAGGGTGTTACAGAGACAGGGAGGGGTGTAGGGGATGGAGGGGTTACAGAGACAGGGAGGGGTGTAGGGGATGGAGGGGATACAGAGACAGGGAGGGGTGTAGCTGATGGAGGGGGTTAAAGAGACAGGGAGGGATGTAGGGGATGGAGGGTTTACAGAGATGGGAAGCGCTGTAGGGGATGGAGGGGGTTACAGAGAAAAGGAGGGGTGTAAGGGCTGGAGGGGCTTACAGAGACAGGGTGTGGTGTGGGGGATGGAGGTGTTACAGAGACAGGGAGGGGTGTAGAGTATGGAGGTGTTACAGAGAGAGGTAGGGGTGTAGGGGATGGAGGGAGTTACAGAGACAGGGAGGGTTGTCGTGGATGGAGGGGTTACAGAGACAGGGAGGGGTGTAGGTGATGGAGGGGTGACAGAGACAGGGAGGGATGTAGGGGATAGAAGGGGTTACAGAGACAGGGAGGGGTGCAGGCGATGGAAGGGTTACAGGGACAGGGAGGGGTGTAGGGGATGAAGGAGTTACAGAGACAGGGAGGGGTGTAGGGGATGGAGGGGTTACAGAGACAGGGAGGGGTGTAGGGGATGGAGGAGGCTACAGAGTCGGGGAGCGGTGTAAGGGATGGAGGGGGTTACAGAGACAGGGAGGGGTGTAGGGGCTACAGGGGGTTACAGAGACAGGTAGTGGTGTAGGGAGTGGAGGGGGTTACAGAGACAGGTAGTGGTGTAGGGAGTGGAGGGGGTTACAGAGACAGGGAAGGATGTAGGGGATGGAGGGGGTTACAGAGACAGGTAGCGGTGTAGGGGATGGAGGGGGTTACAGAGACAGGGAGGGGTGTAGGGGCTACAGGGGGTTACAGAGACAGGTAGTGGTGTAGGGAGTGGAGGGGGTTACAGAGACAGGGAAGGATGTAGGGGATGGAGGGGGTTACAGAGACAGGTAGCGGTGTAGGGGATGGAGGGGGTTACAGAGACAGGGAGGGGTGTAGGGGCTGCAGGGGGTTACAGAGGCGGAGGGGTGTTGGGGATGGAGGGGGTTACAGAAACAAGGAGGGGTGTAGGGGATGCAGAGGGTTAAATAGACAGGGAGCAGTGTCAGGGATGGAGGGGTTGCACAGACAGGAGGGATATAGGAGATGGAGGGGTCACAGAGACAGGGAGGGGTGTAGGGGATGGAGGGTTACAGAGATGGGGAGCGGTGTAGGGGATGGAGGGAGTTACAGAGAAAAGGAGGGGTGTAAGGGCTGGTGAGGGTTACAGAGACAGGGTGTGGTGTCGGGGATGGAGGGGTTACAGAGACAGGGACGGGTGTAGTGGATGGAGGTGTTACAGAGACAGGGAGAGGTGTTGGGGATGGAGGGGTCACAGAGACAGGGAGGGGTGTAGGGGATGGAGGGGGTTACAGAGACAGGTAGGGGTATAGGGGATGGAGGGAGTTACAGAGACAGGGAGGGGTGTAGGGGATGGAGGGGTCACAGCGACAGGGAGGGGTTTAGGGGATGGAGGGGGGTTACAGAGACAGGGAGGGGTGTAGGGGATGGAGGGGTACATACAGGGACGGGTGTAGTGGATGGAGGGGTTACAGAGACAGTTAGGTGTGTAGGGGATGGAGGGGTTACAGAGATGGTGAACGGTGCAGGGGATGGAGGGGGTTACAGAGATAGGGAGGGGTGTAAGGGATTGAGGGGTTACAGAGACAGGGTGTGGTTTAGGTGATGGAGGGGTTACAGAGACAGGGAGGGGTGTAGGGGATGGAGGGGGTTACAGAGACAGAGAGATGTAGGAGATGGAGGGGTTTACAGTGACAGGGATGGGTTTTGGGGATGGACTGGTTACAGAGACAGGGAGGGGTGTTGGCGTTGGAGGGGGTTACAGAGACAGGGGGGGTGTAGCGGATGGAGGGGGTTACAGAGACAGAGAGGGGTGTAGGGGATGGAGTGGGTTACAGAGACAGGGAGGGGTGTAGGGGATGGATGGGTTATAGAGACAGGGAGGGGTTTAGGGGATGGAGGGGGTTACCGAGATAGGGTGGGGTGTAGGGGATAGAGGTTCTTACAGAGACAGAGAAGGGTGTAGGGGATGGAGTGGGTTACAGAGACAGGGAGGGGTGTAGGGGATGGAGGGGTTTTTGAGACAGGGAGGGCTTTAGGGGATGGAGGGAGTTACCGAGATAGGGAGGGGTGTAGGGGATAGAGGGTGTTACAGAGACAGGGAGGGGTGTATGGGATCGAGGGGTTACAGTGACAGGGAGGGGTGTAGGGGATCGAGGGTTTATAAAGACAGGGAGGGGTGTAGGGGATGGAGGTGGTTACATAGACGGGGAGGGGTGTAGTGGATTTTGTGGTTACAGAGACAGGGTTGGTTGTAGGGGATGGAGCGGTTACAGAGACAGGGAGGAGTGTAGGGGATGGAGGGGTTACAGAGACAGGGAGGTGTGTAGGGGATGGAGGGGGTTACAGAGACAGGGAGGGGTGTAGGGGATGGAGGGGTTACAGAGACAGGGAGGGGTGTAGGGGATGGAGGATGTTACAGAGACGGGGAGGGGTGCAGAGGATGGAGGGGTTACAGAGACAGGGAGGGGTGTAGGTGATGTTGGGGTTACAGCAACAGGGAGAAGTGTAGGCGATGGAGGGGGTTACAGAGACAGGGAGGGGTCTCGGGAATGGAGGGGTTACAGAGACAGGGAGGAGCGTAAGGGATGGAGGGGTTACAGAGAGAGGGATGGGTGTAGGGGATGGAGGGGTTACAGAGACAGGGAGTAGTGTAGGGGATGTAGGGGTTACAGAGAGAGGGAGTGGTGTAGGAGATGGAGGGATTACAGAGACAGGGAGGGGTGTAGATGATGGAGGGGTTACACAGACAGGGAGGGGTGTATGGGATGGAGTTGGTGCAGAGACAGGGAGGGGTGTAGGGGATGGAGGGGTTACAGAGACAGGGAGGGGTGCAGGGGATGGAAGGGTTACAGGGACAGGGAGGGGTGTAGGGGATGGAGGATGTTACAGAGACGGGGAGGGGTGCAGGGGATGGAGGGGTTACAGAGACAGGGAGGTGCGTTGGGAATGGAGGGGGCTATGGAGACAGGGAGGGGTGTAGGGGCTGGAGGGGTTACAGAGACAGGGAGGGGTGTAGGGAATGGAGGGGTTACAGAGACAGGGAGGGGTGTAGGGGATGGAGGATTTTACAGAGACGGGGAGGGGTGCAGGGGATGGAGGGGTGACAGAGACAGGGAGGTGTGTTGGGAATGGAGGGGGCTATGGAGACAGGGAGGGGTGTAGGGGCTGGAGGGGTTACAGAGACAGGGAGGGGTGTAGGGAATGGAGGGGTTACAGAGACAGGGAGGGGTGTAGGTGATGTTGGGGTTACAGCAACAGGGAGAAGTGTAGGCGATGGAGGGGGTTACAGAGACAGGGAGGGGTCTCGGGAATGGAGGGGTTACAGAGACAGGGAGGAGTGTAAGGGATGGAGGGGGTTACAGAGAGAGGGATGGGTGTAGGGGATGGAGGGGTTACAGAGAGAGGGAGTGGTGTAGGGGATGGAGGGCGTTACAGACACAGTGAGGGGTGTAGGGGATGTGGGGGTTATAGAGAGACGGAGGTTTGTAGGTGATCGAGGGGGTTACAGAGACAGGGAGCGGTGTTGGGGATTGATGGGTTACAGAGACAGGGAAGGGTGTAGGAGATGGAGGGATTACAGAGACAGGGAGGGGTGTAGATGATGGAGGGTTTACACAGACAGGGAGGGGTGTATGGGATGGAGTTGGTGCAGAGACAGGGAGGGGTGTAGGGGATGGAGGGTTTACAGAGACAGGGAGGGGTTTAGGGGATGGAGGGGTTTACAGAGACAGGGAGGGGTGTAGGGGATTGAGGGGTTACAGGGACAGGGAGGGGTGTAGCGGATGGAGGGGATTACAGACTCAGGGAGGGGTGTAGGGGATGGAGGGGTTACAGAAACAGGGAGGGGTGTAGGGGATGGAGGGGGTTACAGAGACAGGGAGGGGTGTAGGGGATGGCGGGGGTTACCGAGACAGGGAGGGGTGTGGTAGATGGAGGGGTTACTGATACAGGGAGGGGTGTAGGGGATGGAGGGGTTACAGTGACAGGGAGGGGTTTTGGGGATGGAGTGGTTACAGAGACAGGAAGGGGTGTTGGCGTTGGAGGGGGTTACAGAGACAGAGAGGGGTGTAGGGGATGGAGGGGTTACAGAGACAGGGAGAGGTTTAGGGGATGGAGGGGGTTACAGAGACAGGGAGGGGTGTACGGGATAGAGGGTGTTACACAGACAGGAAGGGGTGTAGGGGATGGAGGGGCTTACAGAGACAGGGAGGGGTGTAGGGGATGGAGGGGTCACAAAGACAGGGAGGGGTATAGGGGATGGAGGGTGTTACAGAGACAGGGAGGGGTGTAGGGGATGGAGGGGTTACAGATACAGCGAGGGGGTGTAGGGGATGGAGGAGGCTACAGAGTAGGGGAGCGGAGTAGGGGATGGAGGGGGTTACAGAGACAGGGAGGGATGTAGGGGATGGAGGGGTTTACAGAGACAAGGAGGGGTGCAGGGGGATGGAGTGGTTACAGAGACAGCGAGGGGTGTCGGATATAGAGGGGGTTACAGAGACAGGGAGGGGTGCAGGGGATGGAAGGGTTACAGGGACAGGGAGGGGTGCAGGGGATGGAGGAGTTACAGAGACAGGGATGGGTGTAGGGGATGGAGGGGGTTACAGAGAAAAGGAGGGGTGTAAGGGCTGGAGGGGGTTACAGAGACAGAGTGTGGTATGGGGGATGGAGGGGGTTACAGAGACAGGGAGGGGTGTAGGGGATGGAGGGGTTGCAGAGACAGGGAGGGGTATAGGGGATGGAGGGTGTTACAGAGACAGGTAGGGGTGTAGGGGATGGAGGGAGTTACAGAGACAGGGAGGGGTGTAGGGGATGGAGGGTTTACAGAGATGGGGAGCGGTGTAGGGGATGGAGGGGATTACAGAGAAAAGGAGGGGTGTAAGGGCTGGAGGGGGTTACAGAGACAGAGTGTGGTATGGGGGATGGAGGGGGTTACAGAGACAGGGAGGGGTGTAGGGGATGGAGGGGTTGCAGAGACAGGGAGGGGTGTAGGGGATGG
Source organism: Mobula birostris (assembly GCF_030028105.1). Classification (NCBI taxonomy): domain Eukaryota; kingdom Metazoa; phylum Chordata; class Chondrichthyes; order Myliobatiformes; family Myliobatidae; genus Mobula; species Mobula birostris. The sequence continues at coordinate 52,004 of NW_027274695.1, read as the reverse complement.
TGGGGTCACAGAGACAGGGAGGGGTATAGGGGATGGAGGGTGTTACAGAGACAGGTAGGGATGTAGGGGATGGAGGGTGTTACAGAGACAGGGAGGGGTGTAGGGGATGGAGGGGTTACAGAGACAGGGAGGGGTGTAGGGGATGGAGGGGATACAGAGACAGGGAGGGGTGTAGCTGATGGAGTGGGTTAAGGAGACAGGGAGCAGTGTCAGGGATGGAGGGGTTGCACAGACAGGGAGCGGTGTAGGGGATGGAGGGGGTTACAGAGACAGGGAGAGGTGTAGTGGATGGAGGGTTTACAGAGATGGGAAGCGCTGTAGGGGATGGAGGGGGTTACAGAGAAAAGGAGGGGTGTAAGGGCTGGAGGGGCTTACAGAGACAGGGTGTGGTGTGGGGGATGGAGGTGGTACAGAGACTGGGAGGGGTGTAGAGTATGGAGGTGTTACAGAGAGAGGTAGGGGTGTAGGGGATGGAGGGAGTTACAGAGACAGGGAGGGTTGTCGTGGATGGAGGGGTTACAGAGACAGGGAGGGGTGTAGGTGATGGAGGGGTGACAGAGACAGGGAGGGATGTAGGGGATAGAAGGGGTTACAGAGACAGGGAGGGGTGCAGGCGATGGAAGGGTTACAGGGACAGGGAGGGGTGTAGGGGATGAAGGAGTTACAGAGACAGGGAGGGGTGTAGGGGATGGAGGGGTTACAGAGACAGGGAGGGGTGTAGGGGATGGAGGAGGCTACAGAGTCGGGGAGCGGTGTAAGGGATGGAGGGGGTTACAGAGACAGGGAGGGGTGTAGGGGCTACAGGGGGTTACAGAGACAGGTAGTGGTGTAGGGAGTGGAGGGGGTTACAGAGACAGGGAAGGATGTAGGGGATGGAGGGGGTTACAGAGACAGGTAGCGGTGTAGGGGATGGAGGGGGTTAATGAGACAGGGAGGGGTGTAGGGGCTGCAGGGGGTTACAGAGACGGAGGGGTGTTGGGGATGGAGGGGGTTACAGAAACAAGGAGGGGTGTAGGGGATGCAGAGGGTTAAATAGACAGGGAGCAGTTTCAGGGATGGAGGGGTTGCACAGACAGGGAGGGATATAGGGGATGGAGGGGTCACAGAGAGAAGGAGGGGTGTAGGGGATGGAGCGTTACAGAGATGGGGAGCGGTGTAGGGGATGGAGGGAGTTACAGAGAAAAGGAGGGGTGTAAGGGCTGGAGAGGGTTACAGAGACAGGGTGTGGTGTCGGGGATGGAGGGGTTACAGAGACAGGGAGGGGTGTAGTGGATGGAGGTGTTACAGAGACAGGGAGAGGTGTAGGGGATGGAGGGGTCACAGAGACAGGGAGGGGTGTAGGGGATGGAGGGGGTTACAGAGACAGGGAGGGGTGTAGGGGATGGAGGGGTCACAGCGACAGGGAGGGGTTTAGGGGATGGAGGGGTTACAGAGACAGGGAGCGGTGTTGGGGATTGATGGGTTACAGAGACAGGGAGGGGTGTAGGGGATGGAGGGTTTACAGAGACAGGGAGGGGTGTAGGGGATGGAGGGGGTTACAGAGACAGGGAGGGGTGTAGGGAATCGAGGGGGTTACCGAGACATGGAGGGGTGTAGGGGATGGAGGGGGTTACAGAGACAGGGAGGGGTGTACGGGATAGACGGTGTTACACAGACAGGGAGGGGTGTAGGGGATGGAGGGGCTTACAGAGACAGAGAGGGGTGTAGGGGATGGAGGGGTTACTGATACAGGGAGGGGTGTAGGGGATGGAGGGGTTACAGTGACAGGGAGGGGTTTTGGGGATGGAGTGGTTACAGAGACAGGGAGGGGTGTTGGCGTTGGAGGGGGTTACAGAGACAGGGAGGGGTGTAGCGATTGGAGGGGGTTACAGAGACAGAGAGGGGTCTACGGGATGGAGAGGGTTACAGTGACAGGGAGGGGTGTAGGGGATGGAGGGGTTACAGAGACAGGGAGGGGTTTAGGGGATGGAGGGGGTTACAGAGACAGGGATGGGTGTACGGGATAGAGGGTGTTACACAGACAGGGAGGGGTGTAGGGGATGGAGTGGCTTACAGAGACAGAGAGGGGTGTAGGGGATGGAGGGTTTAGAGAGACAGGGAGGGATGTAGGGGATGGTGGGGGTTACAGAGACAGGGAGGCGTTTAGGGTCTCCAGGGGGTTACAGAGACAGGGAGGTGTGTAGGGGATGGAGGGGTACAGATACAGGGAGGGGTGTAGTGGATGGAGGGGTTACAGAGACAGTTAGGTGTGTAGGGGATGGAGGGGTTACAGAGATGCTGAGCGGTGCAGGGGATGGAGGATGTTACAGAGACGGTGAGGGGTGCAGGGGATGGAGGGGTTACAGAGACAGGGAGGTGTGTTGGGAATGGAGGGGGCTATGGAGACAGGGAGGGGTGTAGGGGCTGGAGGGGTTACAGAGACAGGGAGGGGTGTAGGGGATCGAGGGTTTATAAAGACAGGGAGGGGTGTAGGGGATGGAGGAGATTACATAGACGGGGAGGGGTGTAGTGGATTTTGTGGTTACAGAGACAGGGTTGGGTGTAGGGGATGGAGCGGTTACAGAGACAGGGAGGAGTGTAGGGGATGGAGGGGTTACAGAGACAGGGAGGTGTGTAGGGGATGACAGAGACAGGGAGGTGTGTAGGGGATGGAGGGGGTTACAGAGACAGGGAGGGGTGTAGGGGATGGAGGGGTTACAGAGATGGTGAGCGGTGCAGGGCATGGACGGGGTTACAGAGATAGGGAGGGGTGTAAGGGATTGAGGGGTTACAGAGACAGGGTGTGGTGTAGGTGATGGAGGGGTTAGAGACAGGGAGGGGTGTAGGGGATGGAGGGGTTTTTGAGACAGGGAGGGCTTTAGGGGATGGAGGGAGTTACCGAGATTGGGAGGGGTGTAGGGGATAGAGGGTGTTACAGAGACAGGGAGGGGTGTAGGGGATCGAGGGTTTATAAAGACAGGGAGGGGTGTAGGGGATGGAGGGGGTTACATAGACGGGGAGGGGTGTAGTGGATTTTGTGGTTACAGAGACAGGGTGGGTGTAGGGGATGGAGCGGTTACAGAGACAGGGAGGAGTGTAGGGGGATGGAGGGGTTACAGAGACAGGGAGGTGTGTAGGGGATGGAGGGGGTTACAGAGACAGGGAGGGGTGTAGGGGATGGAGGGGTTACAGAGACAGGGAGGGGTGTAGGGGATGGAGGATGTTACAGAGACGGGGAGGGGTGCAGGGGATGGAGGGGTTACAGAGACAGGAGAGGTGTGATTGGGAATGGAGGGGGCTATGGAGACAGGGAGGGGTGTAGGGGCTGGAGGGGTTACAGAGACAGGGAGGGGTGTAGGGAATGGAGGGGTTACAGAGACAGGGAGGGGTGTAGGGGATGGAGGATGTCTACAGAGACGGGAGGGGTGCAGGGGATGGAGGGGTTACAGAGACAGGGAGGTGTGTTGGAATGGAGGGGGCTATGGAGACAGGGAGGGGTGTAGGGGTGGAGTGGGGTTACAGAGACAGGAAGGGGTGTAGGGAATGGAGGGGTTACAGAGACAGGGAGGGGTGTAGGTGATGTTGGGGTTACAGCAACAGGGAGAAGTGTAGGCGATGGAGGGGGTTACAGAGACAGGGAGGGGTCTCGGGAATGGAGGGGTTACAGAGACAGGGAGGAGTGTAAGGGATGGAGGGGATTACAGAGAGAGGGATGGGTGTAGGGGATGGAGGGGGTTACAGAGACAGGGAGTAGTGTAGGGGATGTAGGGGTTACAGAGAGAGGGAGTGGTGTAGGGGATGGAGGGCGTTACAGAGACAGTGAGGGGTGTAGGGGATGTAGGGGTTATAGAGAGACGGAGGTTTGTAGGTGATCGAGGGGGTTACAGAGACAGGGAGCGGTGTTGGGGATTGAAGGGTTATCAGAGACAGGGAAGGGTGTAGGAGATGGAGGGATTACAGAGACGGAGGGGTGTAGATGATGGAGGGGGTTACACAGACAGGGAGGGGTGTATGCGATGGAGTTGGTGCAGAGACAGGGAGGGGTGTAGGGGATGGAGGGTTTACAGAGACAGGGAGGGGTTTAGGGGATGGAGGGGTTTACAGAGACAGGGAGGGGTGTAGGGGATGGAGGGGATTACAGACTCAGGGAGGGGTGTAGGGGATGGAGGGGTTACAGAAACAGGGAGGGGTGTAGGGGATGGAGGGGTTACAGAAACAGGGAGGGGTGTAGGGGATGGAGGGGGTTACAGAGACAGGGAGGGGTGTAGGGGATGGCGGGGGTTACCGAGACAGGGAGGGGTGTGGGAGATGGAGGGGTTACTGATACAGGGAGGGGTGTAGGGGATGGAGGGGATACAGTGACAGGGAGGGGTTTTGGGGATGGAGTGGTTACAGAGACAGGAAGGGGTGTTGGCGTTGGAGGGGGTTACAGAGACAGAGAGGGGTGTAGGGGATGGAGGGGTTACAGAGACAGGGAGAGGTTTAGGGGATGGAGGGGGTTACAGAGACAGGGAGGGGTGTACGGGATAGAGGGTGTGACACAGACAGGGAGGGGTGTAGGGGATGGAGGGGCTTACAGAGACAGGGAACGGTGTAGGGGATGGAGGGGTTAAGAGACAAGGAGGGGTGTAGTGGATGGAGGGTTTAGAGAGACAGAGAGGGGTTTAGGGGATGGTGGGGTTACAGAGACAGGGAGGGGTTTAGGGTCTCCAGGGGGTTACAGAGACAGGGAGGGGTGTAGGGGATGGAGGGGTTACAGATACAGGGAGGGGTGTAGTGGATGGAGTGGGTTACAGACACAGGGAGGGGTGTAGGGGATGGAGGAGTTATAGAGACTGGCAGTGGTTTAGGGGATGGAGGGTGTTACCGAGATAGGGAGGTGTGTAGGGGATAGAGGGTGTTACAGAGACAGGGAGGGTTGTAGGGGATCGAGGGGTTTCAGAGACAGGGAGGGGTGTCGGGGATCGAGGGTTTATAAAGACAGGGAGGGGTGTAGGGGATGGAGGGGGTTACATAGACGGGGAGGGGTGTAGTGGATGGAGTGGTTACAGAGACAGGGTTGGGTGTAGGGGATGGAGCGGTTACAGAGACAGGGAGGAGTGTAGGGGATGGAGGGGTTACAGAGACAGGGAGGTGTGTAGGGGATGGAGGGGGTTACAGAGACAGGGAGGGGTGTAGGGGATGGAGGGGTTACAGAGACAGGGAGGGGTGTAGGGGATGGAGGATGTTACAGAGACGGGGAGGGGTGCAGGGGATGGAGGGGTTACAGGGACAAGGAGTGGTGTAGCGGATGGAGGGGATTACAGACACAGGGAGGGGTGTAGGGGATGGAGGGGTTACAGAGACAGGGAGGGGTGTAGGGGATGGAGGGGTTACAGGGACAGGGAGGGGTGTAGCGGATGGAGGGGATTACAGACACAGGGAGGGGTGTAGGGGATGGAGGGGTTACAGAGACAGAGAGGGGTGTATTGGATGGAGTGGGTTACGGAGACAGGGAGGCGTGTAGGGGATGGAGGGGTTATAGAGACAGGGAGGGGTTTGGGGGATGGAGGGTGTTACAGAGACAGGGAGGGGTGTAGGGGAAGGAGGGGTTACAGAGACAGGGAGGGGTGAAGAGGATTAAGGGGGCTACAGAGACGGGGAGCGGTGTAGTGGGTGGAGGGGTTTACAGAGACATAGAGGGTTTTTGCGGATGGAGGGGGTTACAGAGACAGGGAGGGGTGTACGGGATGGAGGGTTTACAGAGACAGGGAGGGGTGTAGGGGATGGACACGGCTACAGAGACAGGGAGGGGTGTAGGGGATGGATGGGGTTACAGAGACGGGGAGGGGTGTAGGGGCAGCAGGGGGTTACAGAGACAGAGAGTGGTGTAGGGAATGGAGAGACAGGGAGGGGTGTAGGGGATGAAGGATGTTACAGTGACAGAGAGGGGTGTAGGGGATGGAGTGGTTACAGAGACAGGGAGGGGTGTAGGGGACGGAGAGTGTTACAGAGACAGGGAGGGGTGTAGGGGATGGAGGGGGTTACAGGGACAGGGAGGGGTGTAGGGGATGTAGGGGTTACAGAGAGAGGGAGTGGTGTAGGGGATGGAGGGCGTTACAGAGACAGTGAGGGGTGTAGGGGATGTAGGGGTTATAGAGAGACGGAGGTTTGTAGGGGATCCAGGGGGTTACAAAGACAGGCAGCGGTGTTGGGGATTGATGGGTTACAGAGACAGTGAAGGGTGTAGGAGATGGAGGGATTACAGAGACAGGGAGGGGTGTAGATGATGGAGGGGTTACATAGACAGGGAGGGGTGTAGGGGATGGAGTTGGTGCAGAGACAGGGAGGGGTGAAGGGGATGGAGTGGTTACAGAGACAGGGAGGGGTTTAGGGGATGGAGGGGTTACAGAGACAGGGAGGGGTGTAGCCGATGGAGGTGATTACAGAATCAGGGAGGGGTGTAGGGGATGGAGGGGTTACAGAGACAGGGAGGGGTGTAGGGGATGGAGGCGTTACAGAGACAGGGAGGGGTGTAGCGGATGGAGGTGATTACAGACTCAGGGAGGGGTGTCAGGGGAAGGAGGTGTTACAGAGACAGGGAGGGGTGTAGGGGATGGAGGGCGTTACAGAGACAGGGAGGGGTTTTGGGGATGGAGTGGTTACAGAGACAGGGAGGGGTGTTGGCTTTGGAGGGGGTTACAGAGACAGAGAGGGGTGTACGGGATGGAGAGGGTTACAGAGACAGGGAGGGGTGTAGGGGATGGAGGGGTTACAGAGACAGGGAGGGGTTTAGGGGATGGAGGGGTTACAGAGACAGGGAGGGGTGTAGGGGATGGAGGATGTTACAGAGACTGGGAGGGGTGCAGGGGATGGAGGGGTTACAGAGACAGGGCGGTGTGTTGGGAATGGAGGGGGCTATGGAGACAGGGTGGGGTATAGGGGCTGGAGGGGTTACAGAGACAGGGAGGGGTGTAGGGAATGGAGGGGTTACAGAGACAGTTAGGTGTGTAGGGGATGGAGGGGTTACAGAGATGGTGAGCGGTGCAGGGCATGGACGGGGTTACAGAGATAGGGAGGGGTGTAAGGGATTGAGGGGTTACAGAGACAGGGTGTGGTGTAGGTGATGGAGGGGTTAGAGACAGGGAGGGGTGTAGGGGATGGAGGGGTTTTTGAGACAGGGAGGGCTTTAGGGGATGGAGGGAGTTACCGAGATTGGGAGGGGTGTAGGGGATAGAGGGTGTTACAGAGACAGGGAGGGGTGTAGGGGATCGAGGGGTTACAGAGACAGGGAGGGGTGTAGGGGATCGAGGGTTTATAAAGACAGGGAGGGGTGTAGGGGATGGAGGGGGTTACATAGACGGGGAGGGGTGTAGTGGATTTTGTGGTTACAGAGACAGGGTTGGGTGTAGGGGATGGAGCGGTTACAGAGACAGGGAGGAGTGTAGGGGATGGAGGGGTTACAGAGACAGGGAGGTGTGTAGGGGATGGAGGGGTTACAGAGACAGGGAGGGGTGTAGGGGATGGAGGGGTTACAGAGACAGGGAGGGGTGTAGGGGATGGAGGATGTTACAGAGACGGGGAGGGTGCAGGGATGGAGGGGTTACAGAGACAGGGAGGTGTGTTGGGAATGGAAGGGGCTATGGAGACAGGCAGGGGTGTAGGGCCTGGAGGGGTTACAGAGACAGGGAGGGGTGTAGGGAATGGAGGGGTTACAGAGACAGGGAGGGGTGTAGGGGATGGAGGATGTTACAGAGACGGGGAGGGGTGCAGGGGATGGAGGGGTTACAGAGACAGGGAGGTGTGTTGGGAATGGAGGGGGCTATGGAGACAGGGAGGGGTGTAGGGGCTGGAGGGGTTACAGAGACAGGGAGGGGTGTAGGGAATGGAGGGGTTACAGAGACAGGGAGGGGTGTAGGTGATGTTGGGGTTACAGCAACAGGGAGAAGTGTAGGCGATGGAGGGGGTTACAGAGACAGGGAGCGGTGTTGGGGATTGATGGGTTACAGAGACAGGGAAGGGTGTAGGAGATGGAGGGATTACAGAGACAGGGAGGGGTGTAGATGATGGAGGGGTTACACAGACAGGGAGGGGTGTATGGGATGGAGTTGGTGCAGAGACAGGGAGGGGTGTAGGGGATGGAGGGTTTACAGAGACAGGGAGGGGTTTAGGGGATGGAGGGGTTTACAGAGGACAGGGAGGGGTGTAGGGGATTGAGGGGTTGCAGGGACAGGGAGGGGTGTAGCGGATGGAGGGGATTACAGACTCAGGGAGGGGTGTAGGGGATGGAGGGGTTACAGAAACAGGGAGGGGTGTAGGGGATGGAGGGGGTTACAGAGACAGGGAGGGGTGTAGTGGATGGCGGGGGTTACCGAGACAGGGAGGGGGTGTGGTAGATGGAGGGGTTACTGATACAGGGAGGGGTGTAGGGGATGGAGGTGTTACAGTGACAGGGAGGGGTTTTGGGGATGGAGTGGTTACAGACACAGGAAGGGCTGTTGGCGTTGGAGGGTGTTACAGAGACAGAGAGGGGTGTAGGGGATGGAGGGGTTACAGAGACAGAGAGAGGTTTAGGGGATGGAGGGGGTTACAGAGACAGGGAGGGGTGTACGGGATAGAGGGTGTTACACAGACAGGGAGGGGTGTAGGGGATGGAGGGGCTTACAGAGACAGGGAACGGTGTAGGGGATGGAGGGGTTACAGAGACAGGGAGGGGTGTAGTGGATGGAGGGTTTAGAGAGACAGAGAGGGGTGTAGGGGATGGTGGGGTTACAGAGACAGGGAGGGGTTTAGGGTCTCCAGGGGGTTACAGAGACAGGGAGGGGTGTAGGGGATGGAGGGGTTACAGATACAGGGAGGGGTGTAGTGGATGGAGTGGGTTACAGACACAGGGAGGGGTGTAGGGGATGGAGGGGTTATAGAGACTGGCAGTGGTTTAGGGATGGAGGGTGTTACCGAGATAGGGAGGGGTGTAGGGGATAGAGGGTGTTACAGAGACAGGGAGGGTTGTAGGGGATCGAGGGGTTTCAGAGACAGGGAGGGGTGTCGGGGATCGAGGGTTTATAAAGACAGGGAGGGGTGTAGGGGATGGAGGGGGTTACATAGACGGGGAGGGGTGTAGTGGATGGAGTGGTTACAGAGACAGGGTTGGGTGTAGGGGATGGAGCGGTTACAGAGACAGGGAGGAGTGTATGGGATGGAGGGGTTACAGAGACAGGGAGGTGTGTAGGGGATGGAGGGGGTTACAGAGACAGGGAGGGGTGTAGGGGATGGAGGGGTTACAGATACAGGGAGGGGTGTAGTGGATGGAGTGGGTTACAGACACAGGGAGGGGTGTAGGGGATGGAGGAGTTATAGAGACTGGCAGTGGTTTAGGGGATGGAGGGTGTTACCGAGATAGGGAGGGGTGTAGGGGATAGAGGGTGTTACAGAGACAGGGAGGGTTGTAGGGGATCGAGGGGTTTCAGAGACAGGGAGGGGTGTCGGGGATCGAGGGTTTATAAAGACAGGGAGGGGTGTAGGGGATGGAGGGGTTACAGAGACAGAGAGGGGTGTATTGGATGGAGTGGGTTACGGAGACAGGGAGGCGTGTAGGGGATGGAGGGGTTATAGAGACAGGGAGGGGTTTGGGGGATGGAGGGTGTTACAGAGACAGGGAGGGGTGTAGGGGAAGGAGGGGTTACAGAGACAGGGAAGGGTGTAGAGGATTAAGGGGGCTACAGAGACGGGGAGCGGTGTAGTGGATGGAGGGGTTTACAGAGACATAGAGGATTTTTGCGGATGGAGGGGGTTACAGAGACAGGGAGGGTTGTACGGGATGGAGGGTTTACAGAGACAGGGAGGGGTGTAGGGGATGGACACGGCTACAGAGACAGGGAGGGGTGCAGGGGATGGATGGGGTTACAGAGACGGGGAGGGGTGTAGGGGCAGCAGGGGGTTACAGAGACAGAGAGTGGTGTAGGGAATGGAGGGGGTTACAGAGACAGGGAGGCATATAGTGGATGGAGGGGGTTACAGAGACAGGGAGGGGTGTAGGGGATGAAGGATGTTACAGTGACAGAGATGGGTGTAGGGGATGGAGTGGTTACAGAGACAGGGAGGGGTGTAGGGGATGGAGTGGGTTACAGGGACAGGGAGGGGTGTAGGGGATGTAGGGGTTACAGAGAGAGGGAGTGGTGTAGGGGATGGAGGGCGTTACAGAGACAGTGAGGGGTGTAGGGGATGTAGGGGCTATAGAGAGACGGAGGTTTGTAGGGGATCCAGGGGGTTACAGAGACAGGGAGCGGTGTTGGGGATTGATGGGTTACAGAGACAGTGAAGGGTGTAGGAGATGGAGGGATTACAGAGACAGGGAGGGGTGTAGATGATGGAGGGGTTACATAGACAGGGAGGGGTGTAGGGGATGGAGTTGGTGCAGAGACAGGGAGGGGTGAAGGGGATGGAGTGGTTACAGAGACAGGGAGGGGTTTAGGGGATGGAGGGGTTACAGAGACAGGGAGGGGTGTAGCCGATGGAGGTGATTACAGAATCAGGGAGGGGTGTAGGGGATGGAGGGGTTACAGAGACAGGGAGGGGTGTAGGGGATGGAGGGCGTTACAGAGACAGGGAGAGGTGTAGGGGATGGAGGGGGTTACCGAGACAGGGAGGGGTGTAGTGGATGGAGGGGTTACTGATAAAGGGAGAGGTGTAGGGGATGGAGGGGTTACAGGGACAGGGAGGGGTTTTGGGGATGGAGTGGTTACAGAGACAGGGAGGGGTGTTGGCGTTAGAGGGGGTTACAGAGACAGGGAGGGGTGTAGATGATGGAGGGGTTACACAGACAGGGAGGGGTGTATGGGATGGAGTTGGTGCAGAGACAGGGAGGGGTGTAGGGGATGGAGGGTTTACAGAGACAGGGAGGGGTTTAGGGGATGGAGGGGTTTACAGAGACAGGGAGGGGTGTAGGGGATTGAGGGGTTGCAGGGACAGGGAAGGGTGTAGCGGATGGAGGGGATTACAGACTCAGGGAGGGGTGTAGGGGATGGAGGGGTTACAGAAACAGGGAGGGGTGTAGGGGATGGAGGGGGTTACAGAGACAGGGAGGGGTGTAGTGGATGGCGGGGGTTACCGAGACAGGGAGGGGTGTGGTAGATGGAGGGGTTACTGATACAGGGAGGGGTGTAGGGGATGGAGGTGTTACAGTGACAGGGAGGGGTTTTGGGGATGGAGTGGTTACAGACACAGGAAGGGCTGTTGGCGTTGGAGGGTGTTACAGAGACAGAGAGGGGTGTAGGGGATGGAGGGGTTACAGAGACAGGGAGAGGTTTAGGGGATGGAGGGGGTTACAGAGACAGGGAGGGGTGTACGGGATAGAGGGTGTTACACAGACAGGGAGGGGTGTAGGGGATGGAGGGGCTTACAGAGACAGGGAACGGTGTAGGGGATGGAGGGGTTACAGAGACAGGGAGGGGTGTAGTGGATGGAGGGTTTAGAGAGACAGAGAGGGGTGTAGGGGATGGTGGGGTTACAGAGACAGGGAGGGGTTTAGGGTCTCCAGGGGGTTACAGAGACAGGGAGGGGTGTAGGGGATGGAGGGGTTACAGATACAGGGAGGGGTGTAGTGGATGGAGTGGGTTACAGACACAGGGAGGGGTGTAGGGGATGGAGGGGTTATAGAGACTGGCAGTGGTTTAGGGGATGGAGGGTGTTACCGAGATAGGGAGGGGTGTAGGGGATAGAGGGTGTTACAGAGACAGGGAGGGTTGTAGGGGATCGAGGGGTTTCAGAGACAGGGAGGGGTGTCGGGGATCGAGGGTTTATAAAGACAGGGAGGGGTGTAGGGGATGGAGGGGGTTACATAGACGGGGAGGGTTGTAGTGGATGGAGTGGTTACAGAGACAGGGTTGGGTGTAGGGGATGGAGCGGTTACAGAGACAGGGAGGAGTGTATGGGATGGAGGGGTTACAGAGACAGGGAGGTGTGTAGGGGATGGAGGGGGTTACAGAGACAGGGAGGGGTGTAGGGGATGGAGGGGTTACAGAGACAGGGAGGGGTGTAGGGGATGGAGGATGTTACAGAGACGGGGAGGGGTGCAGGGGATGGAGGGGTTACAGCGACAGGGAGGGGTGTAGCGGATGGAGGGGATTACAGACACAGGGAGGGGTGTAGGGGATGGAGGGGTTACAGAGACAGGGAGGGGTGTAGGGGATGGAGGGGTTACAGGGACAGGAGGGGTGTAGCGGATGGAGGGGATTACAGACACAGGGAGGGGTGTAGGGGATGGAGGGGTTACAGAGACAGAGAGGGGTGTATTGGATGGAGTGGGTTACGGAGACAGGGAGGCGTGTAGGGGATGGAGGGGTTATAGAGACAGGGAGGGGTTTGGGGGATGGAGGGTGTTACAGAGACAGGGAGGGGTGTAGGGGAAGGAGGGGTTACAGAGACAGGGAGGGGTGTAGAGGATTAAGGGGGCTACAGAGACGGGGAGCGGTGTAGTGGATGGAGGGGTTTACAGAGACATAGAGGGTTTTTGCGGATGGAGGGGGTTACAGAGACAGGGAGGGTTGTACGGGATGGAGGGTTTACAGAGACAGGGAGGGGTGTAGGGGATGGACACGGCTACAGAGACAGGGAGGGGTGCAGGGGATGGATGGGGTTACAGAGACGGGGAGGGGTGTAGGGGCAGCAGGGGGTTACAGAGACAGAGAGTGGTGTAGGGAATGGAGGGGGTTACAGAGACAGGGAGGGGTTTTGGGGATGGAGTGGTTACAGAGACAGGGAGGGGTGTTGGCGTTGGAGGGGGTTACAGAGACAGAGAGGGGTGTACGGGATGGAGAGGGTTACAGAGACAGGGAGGGGTGTAGGGGATGGAGGGGTTACAGAGACAGGGAGGGGTTTAGGGGATGGAGGGGTTTACAGAGACAGGGAGGGGTGTACGGGATAGAGGGTGTTACACAGACAGGGAGGGGTGTAGGGGATGGAGTGGTTTACAGAGACAGAGAGGGGTGTAGGGGATGGAGGGTTTAGAGAGACAGGGAGGGATGTAGGGGATGGTGGGGGTTACAGAGACAGGGAGGCGTTTAGGGTCTCCAGGGGGTTACAGAGACAGGGAGGGGTGTAGGGGATGGAGGGGTACAGATACAGGGACGGGTGTAGTGGATGGAGGGGTTACAGAGACAGTTAGGTGTGTAGGGGATGGAGGGGTTACAGAGATGGTGAACGGTGCAGGGGATGGAGGGGGTTACAGAGATAGGGAGGGGTGTAAGGGATTGAGGGGTTACAGAGACAAGGTGTGGTTTAGGTGATGGAGGGGTTACAGAGACAGGGAGGGGTGTAGGGGATGGAGGGGGTTACAGAGACAGAGAGATGTAGGAGATGGAGGGGTTTACAGTGACAGGGATGGGTTTTGGGGATGGACTGGTTACAGAGACAGGGAGGGGTGTTGGCGTTGGAGGGGGTTACAGAGACAGTGGGGGTGTAGCGGATGGAGGGGGTTACAGAGACAGAGAGGGGTGTAGGGGATGGAGTGGGTTACAGAGACAGGGAGGGGTGTAGGGGATGGATGGGTTATAGAGACAGGGAGGGGTTTAGGGGATGGAGGGGGTTACCGAGATAGGGTGGGGTGTAGGGGATAGAGGTTGTTACAGAGACAGAGAAGGGTGTAGGGGATGGAGTGGGTTACAGAGACAGGGAGGGGTGTAGGGGATGGAGGGGTTTTTGAGACAGGGAGGGCTTTAGGGGATGGAGGGAGTTACCGAGATAGGGAGGGGTGTAGGGGATAGAGGGTGTTACAGAGACAGGGAGGGGTGTATGGGATCGAGGGGTTACAGTGACAGGGAGGGGTGTAGGGGATCGAGGGTTTATAAAGACAGGGAGGGGTGTAGGGGATGGAGGTGGTTACATAGACGGGGAGGGGTGTAGTGGATTTTGTGGTTACAGAGACAGGGTTGGTTGTAGGGGATGGAGCGGTTACAGAGACAGGGAGGAGTGTAGGGGATGGAGGGGTTACAGAGACAGGGAGGTGTGTAGGGGATGGAGGGGGTTACAGAGACAGGGAGGGGTGTAGGGGATGGAGGGGTTACAGAGACAGGGAGGGGTGTAGGGGATGGAGGATGTTACAGAGACGGGGAGGGGTGCAGGGGATGGAGGGGTTACAGAGACAGGGAGGGGTGTTGGGAATGGAGGGGGCTATGGAGACAGGGAGGGGTGTAGGGGCTGGAGGGGTTACAGAGACAGGGAGGAGTGTAGGGAATGGAGGGGTTACAGAGACAGGGAGGGGTGTAGGTGATGGTGGGGTTACTGCAACAGGGAGAAGTGTAGGCGATGGAGGGGGTTACAGAGACAGGGAGGTGTCTCGGGAATCGAGGGGTTACAGAGACAGGGAGGAGTGTAAGGGATGGAGGGGGTTACAGAGAGAGGGATGGGTGTAGGGGATTGAGGGGTTACAGAGACAGGGAGTAGTGTAGGGGATGTAGGGGTTACAGAGAGAGGGAGTGGTGTAGGGGATGGAGGGCGTTACAGAGACAGTGAGGGGTGTAGGGGATGTAGGGGTTATAGAGAGACGGAGGTTTGTAGGGGATCGAGGGGGTTACAGAGACAGGGAGCGGTGTTGGGGATTGATGGGTTACAGAGACAGGAAAGGGTGTAGGAGATGGAGGGATAACAGAGACAGGGAGGGGTGTAGATGATGGAGGGGTTACACAGACAGGGAGGGGTGTAGGGGATGGAGTTGGTGCAGGGACAGGGAGGGGTGTAGCGGATGGAGGGGATTACAGACACAGGGAGGGGTGTAGGGGATGGAGGGGTTACAGAGACAGAGAGGGGTGTATTGGATGGAGTGGGTTACGGAGACAGGGAGGCGTGTAGGGGATGGAGGGGTTACAGAGACAGGGAGGGGTTTGGGGGATGGAGGGTGTTACTGAGACAGGGAGGGGTGTAGGGGAAGGAGGGGTTACAGAGACAGGGAGGGGTGTAGAGGATTAAGGGGGCTACAGAGACGGGGAGCGGTGTAGTGGATGGAGGGGTTTACAGAGACATAGAGGGTTTTTGCGGATGGAGGGAATTACAGAGACAGGGAGGGTTGTACGGGATGGAGGGTTTACAGAGACAGGGAGGGGTGTAGGGGATGGACACGGCTACAGAGACAGGGAGGGGTGCAGGGGATGGATGGGGTTACAGAGACGGGGAGGGGTGTAGGGGCAGCAGGGGGTTACAGAGACAGAGAGTGGTGTAGGGAATGGAGGGGGTTACAGAGACAGGGAGGCATATAGTGGATGGAGGGGGTTACAGAGACAGGGAGGGGTGTAGGGGATGAAGGATGTTACAGTGACAGAGATGGGTGTAGGGGATGGAGTGGTTACAGAGACAGGGAGGGGTGTAGGGGATGGAGTGGGTTACAGGGACAGGGAAGGGTGTAGGGGATGTAGGGGTTACAGAGAGAGGGAGTGGTGTAGGGGATGGAGGGCGTTACAGAGACAGTGAGGGGTGTAGGGGATGTAGGGGCTATAGAGAGACGGAGGTTTGTAGGGGATCCAGGGGGTTACAGAGACAGGGAGCGGTGTTGGGGATTGATGGGTTACAGAGACAGTGAAGGGTGTAGGAGATGGAGGGATTACAGAGACAGGGAGGGGTGTAGATGATGGAGGGGTTACATAGACAGGGAGGGGTGTAGGGGATGGAGTTGGTGCAGAGACAGGGAGGGGTGAAGGGGATGGAGTGGTTACAGAGACAGGGAGGGGTTTAGGGGATGGAGGGGTTACAGAGACAGGGAGGGGTGTAGCCGATGGAGGTGATTACAGAATCAGGGAGGGATGTAGGGGATGGAGGGGTTACAGAGACAGGGAGGGGTGTAGGGGATGGAGGGCGTTACAGAGACAGGGAGAGGTGTAGGGGATGGAGGGGGTTACCGAGACAGGGAGGGGTGTAGTGGATGGAGGGGTTACTGATAAAGGGAGAGGTGTAGGGGATGGAGGGGTTACAGGGACAGGGAGGGGTTTTGGGGATGGAGTGGTTACAGAGACAGGGAGGGGTGTTGGCGTTAGAGGGGGTTACAGAGACAGGGAGGGGTGTAGGGGATGGAGGGGTTACAGAGACAGGGAGGGGTGTAGGGGATGGAGGGCGTTACAGAGACAGGGAGGGGTTTTGGGGATGGAGTGGTTACAGAGACAGGGAGGGGTGTTGGCGTTGGAGGGGGTTACAGAGACAGAGAGGGGTGTACGGGATGGAGAGGGTTACAGAGACAGGGAGGGGTGTAGGGGATGGAGGGGTTACAGAGACAGGGAGGGGTTTAGGGGATGGAGGGGTTTACAGAGACAGGGAGGGGTGTACGGGATAGAGGGTGTTACACAGACAGGGAGGGGTGTAGGGGATGGAGTGGTTTACAGAGACATTGAGGGATGTAGGGGATGGTGGGGGTTACAGAGACAGGGAGGCGTTTAGGGTCTCCAGGGGGTTACAGAGACAGGGAGGTGTGTAGGGGAAGGAGGGGTTACAGAGATGGTGAACGGTGCAGGGGATGGAGGGGGTTACAGAGATAGGGAGGGGTGTAAGGGATTGAGGGGTTACAGAGACAGGGTGTGGTTTAGGTGATGGAGGGGTTACAGAGACAGGGAGGGGTGTAGGGGATGGAGGGGGTTACAGAGACAGGGGGGGTGTAGCGGATGGAGGGGGTTACAGAGACAGAGAGGGGTGTAGGGGATGGAGTGGGTTACAGAGACAGGGAGGGGTGTAGGGGATGGATGGGTTATAGAGACAGGGAGGGGTTTAGGGGATGGAGGGGGTTACCGAGATAGGGTGGGGTGTAGGGGATAGAGGTTGTTACAGAGACAGAGAAGGGTGTAGGGGATGGAGTGGGTTACAGAGACAGGGAGGGGTGTAGGGGATGGAGGGGTTTTTGAGACAGGGAGGGCTTTAGGGGATGGAGGGAGTTACCGAGATAGGGAGGGGTGTAGGGGATAGAGGGTGTTACAGAGACAGGGAGGGGTGTATGGGATCGAGGGGTTACAGTGACAGGGAGGGGTGTAGGGGATCGAGGGTTTATAAAGACAGGGAGGGGTGTAGGGGATGGAGGTGGTTACATAGACGGGGAGGGGTGTAGTGGATTTTGTGGTTACAGAGACAGGGTTGGTTGTAGGGGATGGAGCGGTTACAGAGACAGGGAGGAGTGTAGGGGATGGAGGGGTTACAGAGACAGGGAGGTGTGTAGGGGATGGAGGGGGTTACAGAGACAGGGAGGGGTGTAGGGGATGGAGGGGTTACAGAGACAGGGAGGGGTGTAGGGGATGGAGGATGTTACAGAGACGGGGAGGGGTGCAGGGGATGGAGGGGTTACAGAGACAGGGAGGGGTGTTGGGAATGGAGGGGGCTATGGAGACAGGGAGGGGTGTAGGGGCTGGAGGGGTTACAGAGACAGGGAGGAGTGTAGGGAATGGAGGGGTTACAGAGACAGGGAGGGGTGTAGGTGATGGTGGGGTTACTGCAACAGGGAGAAGTGTAGGCGATGGAGGGGGTTACAGAAACAGGGAGGTGTCTCGGGAATCGAGGGGTTACAGAGACAGGGAGGAGTGTAAGGGATGGAGGGGGTTACAGAGAGAGGGATGGGTGTAGGGGATTGAGGGGTTACAGAGACAGGGAGTAGTGTAGGGGATGTAGGGGTTACAGAGAGAGGGAGTGGTGTAGGGGATGGAGGGCGTTACAGAGACAGTGAGGGGTGTAGGGGATGTAGGGGTTATAGAGAGACGGAGGTTTGTAGGGGATCGAGGGGGTTACAGAGACAGGGAGCGGTGTTGGGGATTGATGGGTTGCAGAGACAGGAAAGGGTGTAGGAGATGGAGGGATAACAGAGACAGGGAGGGGTGTAGATGATGGAGGGGTTACACAGACAGGGAGGGGTGTAGGGGATGGAGTTGGTGCAGGGACAGGGAGGGGTGTAGGTGATGGAGGGGTTACAGAGACAGGGAGGGGTGTAGGGGATGGAGGGGTTACCGGGACAGGGAGGGGTGTAGCGGATGGAGGGGATTACAGACTCAGGGAGGGGTGTAGGGGATGGAGGGGTTACAGAGACAGGGAGGGGTGTAGGGGATGGAGGGGTTACAGATACAGGGAGGGGTGTAGTGGATGGAGTGGGTTACAGACACAGGGAGGGGTGTAGGGGATGGAGGGGTTACAGAGACAGGGAGGGGTGTAGGGGATGGAGGGGTTACAGGGACAGGGAGGGGTGTAGCGGATGGAGGGGATTACAGACACAGGGAGGGGTGTAGGGGATGGAGGGGTTACAGAGACAGAGAGGGGTGTATTGGATGGAGTGGGTTACGGAGACAGGGAGGCGTGTAGGGGATGGAGGGGTTATAGAGACAGGGAGGGGTTTGGGGGATGGAGGGTGTTACAGAGACAGGGAGGGGTGTAGGGGAAGGAGGGGTTACAGAGACAGGGAGGGGTGTAGAGGATTAAGGGGGCTACAGAGACGGGGAGCGGTGTAGTGGATGGAGGGGTTTACAGAGACATAGAGGGTTTTTGCGGATGGAGGGGGTTACAGAGACAGGGAGGGTTGTACGGGATGGAGGGTTTACAGAGACAGGGAGGGGTGTAGGGGATGGACACGGCTACAGAGACAGGGAGGGGTGCAGGGGATGGATGGGGTTACAGAGACGGGGAGGGGTGTAGGGGCAGCAGGGGGTTACAGAGACAGAGAGTGGTGTAGGGAATGGAGGGGGTTACAGAGACAGGGAGGCATATAGTGGATGGAGGGGGTTACAGAGACAGGGAGGGGTGTAGGGGATGAAGGATGTTACAGTGACAGAGATGGGTGTAGGGGATGGAGTGGTTACAGAGACAGGGAGGGGTGTAGGGGATGGAGTGGGTTACAGGGACAGGGAGGGGTGTAGGGGATGTAGGGGTTACAGAGAGAGGGAGTGGTGTAGGGGATGGAGGGCGTTACAGAGACAGTGAGGGGTGTAGGGGATGTAGGGGCTATAGAGAGACGGAGGTTTGTAGGGGATCCAGGGGGTTACAGAGACAGGGAGCGGTGTTGGGGATTGATGGGTTACAGAGACAGTGAAGGGTGTAGGAGATGGAGGGATTACAGAGACAGGGAGGGGTGTAGATGATGGAGGGGTTACATAGACAGGGAGGGGTGTAGGGGATGGAGTTGGTGCAGAGACAGGGAGGGGTGAAGGGGATGGAGTGGTTACAGAGACAGGGAGGGGTTTAGGGGATGGAGGGGTTACAGAGACAGGGAGGGGTGTAGCCGATGGAGGTGATTACAGAATCAGGGAGGGGTGTAGGGGATGGAGGGGTTACAGAGACAGGGAGGGGTGTAGGGGATGGAGGGCGTTACAGAGACAGGGAGAGGTGTAGGGGATGGAGGGGGTTACCGAGACAGGGAGGGGAGGTAGTGGATGGAGGGGTTACTGATAAAGGGAGAGGTGTAGGGGATGGAGGGGTTACAGGGACAGGGAGGGGTTTTGGGGATGGAGTGGTTACAGAGACAGGGAGGGGTGTTGGCGTTAGAGGGGGTTACAGAGACAGGGAGGGGTGTAGGGGATGGAGGGGTTACAGAGACAGGGAGGGGTGTAGCGGATGGAGGTGATTACAGACTCAGGGAGGGGTGTAGGGGAAGGAGGGGTTACAGAGACAGGGAGGGGTGTAGGGGATGGAGGGCGTTACAGAGACAGGGAGGGGTTTTGGGGATGGAGTGGTTACAGAGACAGGGAGGGGTGTTGGCGTTGGAGGGGGTTACAGAGACAGAGAGGGGTGTACGGGATGGAGAGGGTTACAGAGACAGGGAGGGGTGTAGGGGATGGAGGGGTTACAGAGACAGGGAGGGGTTTAGGGGATGGAGGGGTTTACAGAGACAGGGAGGGGTGTACGGGATAGAGGGTGTTACACAGACAGGGAGGGGTGTAGGGGATGGAGTGGTTTACAGAGACAGAGAGGGGTGTAGGGGATGGAGGGTTTAGAGAGACAGGGAGGGATGTAGGGGATGGTGGGGGTTACAGAGACAGGGAGGCGTTTAGGGTCTCCAGGGGGTTACAGAGACAGGGAGGGGTGTAGGGGATGGAGGGGTACAGATACAGGGACGGGTGTAGTGGATGGAGGGGTTACAGAGACAGTTAGGTGTGTAGGGGATGGAGGGGTTACAGAGATGGTGAACGGTGCAGGGGATGGAGGGGGTTACAGAGATAGGGAGGGGTGTAAGGGATTGAGGGGTTACAGAGACAGGGTGTGGTTTAGGTGATGGAGGGGTTACAGAGACAGGGAGGGGTGTAGGGGATGGAGGGGGTTACAGAGACAGAGAGATATAGGAGATGGAGGGGTTTACAGTGACAGGGATGGGTTTTGGGGATGGACTGGTTACAGAGACAGGGAGGGGTGTTGGCGTTGGAGGGGGTTACAGAGACGGGGGGGTGTAGCGGTTGGAGGGGGTTACAGAGACAGAGAGGGGTGTAGGGGATGGAGTGGGTTACAGAGACAGGGAGGGGTGTAGGGGATGGATGGGTTATAGAGACAGGGAGGGGTTTAGGGGATGGAGGGGGTTACCGAGATAGGGTGGGGTGTAGGGGATAGAGGTTGTTACAGAGACAGAGAAGGGTGTAGGGGATGGAGTGGGTTACAGAGACAGGGAGGGGTGTAGGGGATGGAGGGGTTTTTGAGACAGGGAGGGCTTTAGGGGATGGAGGGAGTTACCGAGATAGGGAGGGGTGTAGGGGATAGAGGGTGTTACAGAGACAGGGAGGGGTGTATGGGATCGAGGGGTTACAGTGACAGGGAGGGGTGTAGGGGATCGAGGGTTTATAAAGACAGGGAGGGGTGTAGGGGATGGAGGTGGTTACATTGACGGGGAGGGGTGTCGTGGATTTTGTGGTTACAGAGACAGGGTTGGTTGTAGGGGATGGAGCGGTTACAGAGACAGGGAGGAGTGTAGGGGATGGAGGGGTTACAGAGACAGGGAGGTGTGTAGGGGATGGAGGGGGTTACAGAGACAGGGAGGGGTGTAGGAGATGGAGGGGTTACAGAGACAGGGAGGGGTGTAGGGGATGGAGGATGTTACAGAGACGGGGAGGGGTGCAGGGGATGGAGGGGTTACAGAGACAGGGAGGGGTGTTGGGAATGGAGGGGGCTATGGAGACAGGGAGGGGTGTAGGGGCTGGAGGGGTTACAGAGACAGGGAGGAGTGTAGGGAATGGAGGGGTTACAGAGACAGGGAGGGGTGTAGGTGATGGTGGGGTTACTGCAACAGGGAGAAGTGTAGGCGATGGAGGGGGTTACAGAGACAGGGAGGTGTCTCGGGAATCGAGGGGTTACAGAGACAGGGAGGAGTGTAAGGGATGGAGGGGGTTACAGAGAGAGGGATGGGTGTAGGGGATTGAGGGGTTACAGAGACAGGGAGTAGTGTAGGGGATGTAGGGGTTACAGAGAGAGGGAGTGGTGTAGGGGATGGAGGGCGTTACAGAGACAGTGAGGGGTGTAGGGGATGTAGGGGTTATAGAGAGACGGAGGTTTGTAGGGGATCGAGGGGGTTACAGAGACAGGGAGCGGTGTTGGGGATTGATGGGTTACAGAGACAGGAAAGGGTGTAGGAGATGGAGGGATAACAGAGACAGGGAGGGGTGTAGATGATGGAGGGGTTACACAGACAGGGAGGGGTGTAGGGGATGGAGTTGGTGCAGGGACAGGGAGGGGTGTAGGTGATGGAGGGGTTACAGAGACAGGGAGGGGTGTAGGGGATGGAGGGGTTACCGGGACAGGGAGGGGTGTAGCGGATGGAGGGGATTACAGACTCAGGGAGGGGTGTAGGGGATGGAGGGGTTACAGAGACAGGGAGGGGTGTAGGGGATGGAGGGGTTACAGATACAGGGAGGGGTGTAGTGGATGGAGTGGGTTACAGAGACAGGGAGGGGTGTAGGGGATGGAGGGGTTATAGAGACTGGGAGTGGTTTAGGGGATGGAGGGTGTTACCGAGATAGGGAGGGGTGTCGGGGATAGAGGGTGTTACAGAGACAGGGAGGGTTGTAGGGGATCGAGGGGTTACAGAGACAGGGAGGGGTGTAGGGGATGGAGGGGGTTACATAGACGGGGAGGGGTTCAGTGGATGGAGCGGTTACAGAGACAGAGTTGGGTGTAGGGGATGGAGCGGTTACAGAGACAGGGAGGAGTGTAGCGGATGGAGGGGTTACAGAGACAGGGAGGTGTGTAGGGGATGGAGGGGATTACAGAGACAGGGAGGGGTGTAGGGGATGGAGGGGTTACAGAGACAGGGAGGGGTGTAGGGGATGGAGGATGTTACAGAGACGGGGAGGGGTGCAGGGGATGGAGGGGTTACAGGGACAGGGAGGGGTGTAGCGGATGGAGGGGATTACAGACACAGGGAGGGGTGTAGGGGATGGAGGGGGTTACAGTGACAGGGAGGGGTGTCGGGGATGGAGAGGTTATAGAGACAGGGAGGGGTTTAGGGGATGGAGGGGGTTACAGAGACAGGGGGGTGTAGCGGATGGAGGCGGTTACAGAGACAGAGAGGGGTGTAGGGGATGGAGTGGGTTACAGAGACAGGGAGGGGTGTAGGGGATGGAGGGGTTATAGAGACAGGGAGGGGTTTAGGGGATGTAGGGGGTTACCGAGATAGGGAGGGGTGTAGGGGATAGAGGGTGTTACAGAGACAGAGAGGGGTGTATTGGATGGAGTGGGTTACGGAGACAGGGAGGCGTGTAGGGGATGGAGGTGTTATAGAGACAGGGAGGGGTTTGTGGGATGGAGGGTGTTACAGAGACAGGGACGGGTGTAGGGGAAGGAGGGGTTACAGAGACAGGGAGGGGTGTAGAGGATGGAGGGGGCTACAGAGACGGGGAGCGGTGTAGTGGATGGAGGGGTTTACAGAGACATGGAGGGTTTTTGCGGATGGAGGGGGTTACAGAGACAGGGAGGGGTGTACGGGATGGAGGGTTTACAGAGACAGGGAGGGGTGTAGGGGATGGACACGGCTACAGAGACAGGGAGGGGTGTAGGGGATGGATGGGGTTACAGAGACGGGGAGGGGTGTAGGGGCAGCAGGGGGTTACAGAGACAGAGAGTGGTGTAGGGAATGGAGGGGGTTACAGAGACAGGGAGGCATATAGTGGATGGAGGGGGTTACAGAGACAGGGAGGGGTGTAGGGGATGAAGGAAGTTACAGTGACAGAGAGGGGTGTAGGGGATGGAGTGGTTACAGAGACAGGGAGGGGTGTAGGGGACGGAGAGTGTTACAGAGACAGGGAGGGGTGTAGGGGATGGAGGGGGTTACAGGGACAGGGAGGGGTGTAGGGGATGTAGGGGTTACATTGAGAGGGAGTGGTGTAGGGGATGGAGGGCGTTACAGAGACAGTGAGGGGTGTAGGGGATGTAGGGGTTATAGAGAGACGGAGGTTTGTAGGGGATCCAGGGGGTTACAGAGACAGGGAGCGGTGTTGGGGATTGATGGGTTACAGAGACAGGGAAGGGTGTAGGAGATGGAGGGATTACAGAGACAGGGAGGGGTGTAGATGATGGAGGGGTTACATAGACAGGGAGGGGTGTAGGGGATGGAGTTGGTGCAGAGACAGGGAGGGGTGAAGGGGATGGAGTGGTTACAGAGACAGGGAGGGGTTTAGGGGATGGAGGGGTTACAGAGACAGGGAGGGGTGTAGCCGATGGAGGTGATTACAGAATCAGGGAGGGGTGTAGGGATGGAGGGGTTACAGAGACAGGGAGGGGTGTAGGGGATGGAGGGCGTTACAGAGACAGGGAGAGGTGTAGGGGATGGAGGGGGTTACCGAGACAGGGAGGGTGTAGTGGATGGAGGGGTTACTGATACAGGGAGAGGTGTAGGGGATGGAGGGGTTACAGGGACAGGGAGGGGTTTTGGGGATGGAGTGGTTACAGAGACAGGGAGGGGTGTTGGCGTTAGAGGGGGTTACAGAGACAGGGAGGGTGTAGGGGATGGAGGGGTTACAGAGACAGGAGGGGTGTAGCGGATGGAGGTGATTACAGACTCAGGGAGGGGTGTAGGGGAAGGAGGGGTTACAGAGACAGGGAGGGGTGTAGGGGATGGAGGGCGTTACAGAGACAGGAGGGGTTTTGGGGATGGAGTGGTTACAGAGACAGGGAGGGGTGTGGCGTTGGAGGGGGTTACAGAGACAGAGAGGGGTGTACGGGATGGAGAGGGTTACAGAGACAGGGAGGGGTGTAGGGGATGGAGGGGTTACAGAGACAGGAGGGGTTTAGGGGATGGAGGGGTTTACAGAGACAGGGAGGGGTGTACGGATAGAGGGTGTTACACAGACAGGGAGGGGTTTAGGGGATGGAGTGCTTACAGAGACAGAGAGGGGTGTAGGGGATGGAGGGTTTAGAGAGACAGGGAGGGATGTAGGGGATGGTGGGGGTTACAGAGACAGGGAGGCGTTTAGGGTCTCCAGGGGGTTACAGAGACAGGGAGGGGTGTAGGGGATGGAGGGGTACAGATACAGGGACGGGTGTAGTGGATGGAGGGGTTACAGAGACAGTTAGGTGTGTAGGGGATGGAGGGGTTACAGAGATGGTGAACGGTGCAGGGGATGGAGGGGGTTACAGAGATAGGGAGGGGTGTAAGGGATTGAGGGGTTACAGAGACAGGGTGTGGTTTAGGTGATGGAGGGGTTACAGAGACAGGGAGGGGTGTAGGGGATGGAGGGGGTTACAGAGACAGAGAGATGTAGGAGATGGAGGGGTTTACAGTGACAGGGATGGGTTTTGGGGATGGACTGGTTACAGAGACAGGGAGGGGTGTTGGCGTTGGAGGGGGTTACAGAGACAGGGGGGGTGTAGCGGATGGAGGGGGTTACAGAGACAGAGAGGGGTGTAGGGGATGGAGTGGGTTACAGAGACAGGGAGGGGTGTAGGGGATGGGGGGGTTTTTGAGACAGGGAGGGCTTTAGGGGATGGAGGGAGTTACCGAGATAGGGAGGGGTGTAGGGGATAGAGGGTGTTACAGAGACAGGGAGGGGTGTATGGGATCGAGGGGTTACAGTGACAGGGAGGGGTGTAGGGGATCGAGGGTTTATAAAGACAGGGAGGGGTGTAGGGGATGGAGGTGGTTACATAGACGGGGAGGGGTGTAGTGGATTTTGTGGTTACAGAGACAGGGTTGGTTGTAGGGGATGGAGCGGTTACAGAGACAGGGAGGAGTGTAGGGGATGGAGGGGTTACAGAGACAGGGAGGTGTGTAGGGGATGGAGGGGGTTACAGAGACAGGGAGGGGTGTAGGGGATGGAGGGGTTACAGAGACAGGGAGGGGTGTAGGGGATGGAGGATGTTACAGAGACGGGGAGGGGTGCAGGGGATGGAGGGGTTACAGAGACAGGGAGGGGTGTTGGGAATGGAGGGGGCTATGGAGACAGGGAGGGGTGTAGGGGCTGGAGGGGTTACAGAGACAGGGAGGGGTGTAGGGAATGGAGGGGTTACAGAGACAGGGAGGGGTGTAGGTGATGGTGGGGTTACTGCAACAGGGAGAAGTGTAGGCGATGGAGGGGGTTACAGAGACAGGGAGGTGTCTCGGGAATCGAGGGGTTACAGAGACAGGGAGGAGTGTAAGGGATGGAGGGGGTTACAGAGAGAGGGATGGGTGTAGGGGATAGAGGGTGTTACAGAGACAGGGAGGGGTGTATGGGATCGAGGGGTTACAGTGACAGGGAGGGGTGTAGGGGATCGAGGGTTTATAAAGACAGGGAGGGGTGTAGGGGATGGAGGTGGTTACATAGACGGGGAGGGGTGTAGTGGATTTTGTGGTTACAGAGACAGGGTTGGTTGTAGGGGATGGAGCGGTTACAGAGACAGGGAGGAGTGTAGGGGATGGAGGGGTTACAGAGACAGGGAGGTGTGTAGGGGATGGAGGGGGTTACAGAGACAGGGAGGGGTGTAGGGGATGGAGGGGTTACAGAGACAGGGAGGGGTGTAGGGGATGGAGGATGTTACAGAGACGGGGAGGGGTGCAGGGGATGGAGGGGTTACAGAGACAGGGAGGGGTGTTGGGAATGGAGGGGGCTATGGAGACAGGGAGGGGTGTAGGGGCTGGAGGGGTTACAGAGACAGGGAGGGGTGTAGGGAATGGAGGGGTTACAGAGACAGGGAGGGGTGTAGGTGATGGTGGGGTTACTGCAACAGGGAGAAGTGTGGGCGATGGAGGGGGTTACAGAGACAGGGAGGTGTCTCGGGAATCGAGGGGTTACAGAGACAGGGAGGAGTGTAAGGGATGGAGGGGGTTACAGAGAGAGGGATGGGTGTAGGGGATGGAGGGGTTACAGAGACAGGGAGTAGTGTAGGGGATGTAGGGGTTACAGAGAGAGGGAGTGGTGTAGGGGATGGAGGGCGTTACAGAGACAGTGAGGGGTGTAGGGGATGTAGGGGTTATAGAGAGACGGAGGTTTGTAGGGGATCGAGGGGGTTACAGAGACAGGGAGTGGTGTTGGGGATTGATGGGTTACAGAGACAGGGAAGGGTGTAGGAGATGGAGGGATAACAGAGACAGGGAGGGGTGTAGATGATGGAGGGGTTACACAGACAGGGAGGGGTGTAGGGAATGGAGTTGGTGCAGGGACAGGGAGGGGTGTAGGTGATGGAGGGGTTACAGAGACAGGGAGGGGTGTAGGGGATGGAGGGGTTACCGGGACAGGGAGGGGTGTAGCGGATGGAGGGGATTACAGACTCAGGGAGGGGTGTAGGGGATGGAGGGGTTACAGAGACAGGGAGGGGTGTAGGGGATGGAGGGGTTACAGATACAGGGACGGGTGTAGTGGATGGAGTGGGTTACAGACACAGGGAGGGGTGTAGGGGATGGAGGGGTTATAGAGACTGGGAGTGGTTTAGGGGATGGAGGGTGTTACCGAGATAGGGAGGGGTGTAGGGGATAGAGGGTGTTACAGAGACAGGGAGGGTTGTAGGGGATCGAGGGGTTACAGAGACAGGGAGGGGTGTAGGGGATCGAGGGTTTATAAAGACAGGGAGGGGTGTAGGGGATGGAGGGGGTTACATAGACGGGGAGGGGTGTAGTGGATGGAGTGGTTACAGAGACAGAGTTGGGTGTAGGGGATGGAGCGGTTACAGAGACAGGGAGGAGTGTAGCGGATGGAGGGGTTACAGAGACAGGGAGGTGTGTAGGGGATGGAGGGGGTTACAGAGACAGGGAGGGGTGTAGGGGATGGAGGGGTTACAGAGACAGGGAGGGGTGTAGGGGATGGAGGATGTTACAGAGACGGGGAGGGGTTTAGGGGATGGAGGGGGTTACCGAGATAGGGAGGGTTGTAGGGGATAGAGGTTGTTACAGAGACAGAGAGGGGTGTAGGGGATGGAGTGGGTTACAGAGACAGGGAGGGGTGTAGGGGATGGATGGGTTTAGAGACAGGGAGGGGTTTAGGGGATGGAGGGGGTTACCGAGATAGGGTGGGGTGTAGGGGATAGAGGTTGTTACAGAGACAGAGAAGGGTGTAGGGGATGGAGTGGGTTACAGAGACAGGGAGGGGTGTAGGGGATGGAGGGGTTTTTGAGACAGGGAGGGCTTTAGGGGATGGAGGGAGTTACCGAGATAGGGAGGGGTGTAGGGGATAGAGGGTGTTACAGAGACAGGGAGGGGTGTATGGGATCGAGGGGTTACAGTGACAGGGAGGGGTGTAGGGGATCGAGGGTTTATAAAGACAGGGAGGGGTGTAGGGGATGGAGGTGGTTACATAGACGGGGAGTGGTGTAGTGGATTTTGTGGTTACAGAGACGGTTGGTTGTAGGGGATGGAGCGGTTACAGAGACAGGGAGGAGTGTAGGGGATGGAGGGGTTACAGAGACAGGGAGGTGTGTAGGGGATGGAGGGGGTTACAGAGACAGGGAGGGGTGTAGGGGATGGAGGGGTTACAGAGACAGGGAGGGGTGTAGGGGATGGAGGATGTTACAGAGACGGGGAGGGGTGCAGGGGATGGAGGGGTTACAGAGACAGGGAGGGGTGTTGGGAATGGAGGGGGCTATGGAGACATGGAGGGGTGTAGGGGCTGGAGGGGTTACAGAGACAGGCAGGGGTGTAGGGAATGGAGGGGTTACAGAGACAGGGAGGGGTGTAGGTGATGGTGGGGTTACTGCAACAGGGAGAAGTGTAGGCGATGGAGGGGGTTACAGAGACAGGGAGGTGTCTCGGGAATCGAGGGGTTACAGAGACAGGGAGGAGTGTAAGGGATGGAGGGGGTTACAGAGAGAGGGATGGGTGTAGGGGATAGAGGGTGTTACAGAGACAGGGAGGGGTGTATGGGATCGAGGGGTTACAGTGACAGGGAGGGGTGTAGGGGATCGAGGGTTTATAAAGACAGGGAGGGGTGTAGGGGATGGAGGTGGTTACATAGACGGGGAGGGGTGTAGTGGATTTTGTGGTTACAGAGACAGGGTTGGTTGTAGGGGATGGAGCGGTTACAGAGACAGGGAGGAGTGTAGGGGATGGAGGGGTTACAGAGACAGGGAGGTGTGTAGGGGATGGAGGGGGTTACAGAGACAGGGAGGGGTGTAGGGGATGGAGGGGTTACAGAGACAGGGAGGGGTGTAGGGGATGGAGGATGTTACAGAGACGGGGAGGGGTGCAGGGGATGGAGGGGTTACAGAGACAGGGAGGGGTGTTGGGAATGGAGGGGGCTATGGAGACAGGGAGGGGTGTAGGGGCTGGAGGGGTTACAGAGACAGGGAGGGGTGTAGGGAATGGAGGGGTTACAGAGACAGGGAGGGGTGTAGGTGATGGTGGGGTTACTGCAACAGGGAGAAGTGTGGGCGATGGAGGGGGTTACAGAGACAGGGAGGTGTCTCGGGAATCGAGGGGTTACAGAGACAGGGAGGAGTGTAAGGGATGGAGGGGGTTACAGAGAGAGGGATGGGTGTAGGGGATGGAGGGGTTACAGAGACAGGGAGTAGTGTAGGGGATGTAGGGGTTACAGAGAGAGGGAGTGGTGTAGGGGATGGAGGGCGTTACAGAGACAGTGAGGGGTGTAGGGGATGTTGGGGTTATAGAGAGACGGAGGTTTGTAGGGGATCGAGGGGGTTACAGAGACAGGGAGCGGTGTTGGGGATTGATGGGTTACAGAGACAGGGAAGGGTGTAGGAGATGGAGGGATAACAGAGACAGGGAGGGGTGTAGATGATGGAGGGGTTACACAGACAGGGAGGGGTGTAGGGAATGGAGTTGGTGCAGGGACAGGGAGGGGTGTAGGTGATGGAGGGGTTACAGAGACAGGGAGGGGTGTAGGGGATGGAGGGGTTACCGGGACAGGGAGGGGTGTAGCGGATGGAGGGGATTACAGACTCAGGGAGGGGTGTAGGGGATGGAGGGGTTACAGAGACAGGGAGGGGTGTAGGGGATGGAGGGGTTACAGATACAGGGACGGGTGTAGTGGATGGAGTGGGTTACAGACACAGGGAGGGGTGTAGAGGATGGAGGGGTTACAGAGACAGGGAGGTGTGTAGGGGATGGAGGGGGTTACAGAGACAGGGAGGGGTGTAGTGGATGGAGTGGTTACAGAGACAGAGTTGGGTGTAGGGGATGGAGCGGTTACAGAGACAGGGAGGAGTGTAGCGGATGGAGGGGTTACAGAGACAGGGAGGTGTGTAGGGGATGGAGGGGGTTACAGAGACAGGGAGGGGTGTAGGGGATGGAGGGGTTACAGAGACAGGGAGGGGTGTAGGGGATGGAGGATGTTACAGAGACGGGGAGGGGTTTAGGGGATGGAGGGGGTTACCGAGATAGGGAGGGGTGTAGGGGATAGAGGTTGTTACAGAGACAGAGAGGGCTGTAGGGGATGGAGTGGGTTACAGAGACAGGGAGGGGTGTAGGGGATGGATGGGTTATAGAGACAGGGAGGGGTTTAGGGGATGGAGGGGGTTACCGAGATAGGGTGGGGTGTAGGGGATAGAGGTTGTTACAGAGACAGAGAAGGGTGTAGGGGATGGAGTGGGTTACAGAGACAGGGAGGGGTGTAGGGGATGGAGGGGTTTTTGAGACAGGGAGGGCTTTAGGGGATGGAGGGAGTTACCGAGATAGGGAGGGGTGTAGGGGATAGAGGGTGTTACAGAGACAGGGAGGGGTGTATGGGATCGAGGGGTTACAGTGACAGGGAGGGGTGTAGGGGATCGAGGGTTTATAAAGACAGGGAGGGGTGTAGGGGATGGAGGGGTTACAGAGACAGGGAGGCGTGTAGGTGATGGTGGGGTTACTGCAACAGGGAGAAGTGTAGGCGATGGAGGGGGTTACAGAGACAGGGAGGTGTCTCGGGAATCGAGGGGTTACAGAGACAGGGAGGAGTGTAAGGGATGGAGGGGGTTACAGAGAGAGGGATGGGTGTAGGGGATGGAGGGGTTACAGAGACAGGGAGTAGTGTAGGGGATGTAGGGGTTACAGAGAGAGGGAGTGGTGTAGGGGATGGAGGGCGTTACAGAGACAGTGAGGGGTGTAGGGGATGTAGGGGTTATAGAGAGACGGAGGTTTGTAGGGGATCGAGGGGGTTACAGAGACAGGGAGCGGTGTTGGGGATTGATGGGTTACAGAGACAGGGAAGGGTGTAGGAGATGGAGGGATAACAGAGACAGGGAGGGGTGTAGATGATGGAGGGGTTACACAGACAGGGAGGGGTGTAGGGGGTGGAGTTGGTGCAGGGACAGGGAGGGGTGTAGGTGATGGTGTGGTTACAGAGACAGGGAGGGGTGTAGGGGATGGAGGGTTTACCGGGACAGGGAGGGGTGTAGCGGATGGAGGGGATTACAGACTCAGGGAGGGGTGTAGGGGATGGAGGGGTTACAGAGACAGGGAGGGGTGTAGGGGATGGAAGGGTTACAGATACAGGGACGGGTGTAGTGGATGGAGTGGGTTACAGACACAGGGAGGGGTGTAGGGGATGGAGGTGTTATAGAGACTGGGAGTGGTTTAGGGGATGGAGGGTGTTACCGAGATAGGGAGGGGTGTAGGGGATAGAGGGTGTTACAGAGACAGGGAGGGTTGTAGGGGATCGAGGGGTTACAGAGACAGGGAGGGGTGTAGGGGATCGAGGGTTTATAAAGACAGGGAGGGGTGTAGGGGATGGAGGGGGTTACATAGACGGGGAGGGGTGTAGTGGATGGAGTGGTTACAGAGACAGAGTTGGGTGTAGGGGATGGAGCGGTTACAGAGACAGGGAGGAGTGTAGCGGATGGAGGGGTTACGGAGACAGGGAGGTGTGTAGGGGATGGAGGGGGTTACAGAGACAGGGAGGGGTGTAGGGGATGGAGGGGTTACAGAGACAGGGAGGGGTGTAGGGGATGGAGGATGTTACAGAGACGGGGAGGGGTGCAGGGGATGGAGGGGTTACAGGGACAGGGAGGGGTGTAGCGGATGGAGGGGATTACAGACACAGGGAGGGGTGTAGGGGATGGAGGGGTTACAGAGACAGGGAGGGGTGTAGGGGACGGAGGGGGTTACAGTGACAGGGAGGGGTGTCGGGGATGGAGTGGTTATAGAGACAGGGAGGGGTTTAGGGGATGGAGGGGGTTACAGAGACAGGGGGGTGTAGCGGATGGAGGCGGTTACAGAGACAGAGAGGGGTGTATGGGATGGAGTGGGTTACAGAGACAGGGAGGGGTGTAGGGGATGGAGGGGTTATAGAGACAGGGAGGCATATAGTGGATGGAGGGGGTTACAGAGACAGGGAGGGGTGTAGGGGATGAAGGATGTTACAGTCACAGAGAGGGGTGTAGGGGATGGAGTGGTTACAGAGACAGGGAGGGGTGTAGGGGACGGAGAGTGTTACAGAGACAGGGAGGGGTGTAGGGGATGGAGGGGGTTACAGGGACAGGGAGGGGTGTAGGGGATGTAGGGGTTACAGAGAGTGGGAGTGGTGTAGGGGATGGAGGGCGTTACAGAGACAGTGAGGGTTGTAGGGGATGTAGGGGTTATAGAGAGACGTAGGTTTGTAGGGGATCCAGGGGGTTACAGAGACAGGGAGCGGTGTTGGGGATTGATGGGTTACAGAGACAGGGAATGGTGTAGGGGATGGAGGGGTTACAGAGACAGGGAGAGGTGTAGGGGATGGAGGGGTTACAGGGACAGGGAGGGGTTTTGGGGATGGAGTGGTTACAGAGACAGGGAGGGGTGTTGGCGTTAGAGGGGGTTACAGAGACAGGGAGGGGTGTAGGGGATGGAGGGGTTACAGAGACAGGGAGGGGTGTAGCGGATGGAGGTGATTACAGACTCAGGGAGGGGTGTAGGGGAAGGAGGGGTTACAGAGACAGGGAGGGGTTTTGGGGATGGAGTGGTTACAGAGACAGGGAGGGGTGTTGGCGTTGGAGGGGGTTACAGAGACAGAGAGGGGTGTACGGGATGGAGAGGGTTACAGAGACAGGGAGGGGTGTAGGGGATGGAGGGGTTACAGAGACAGGGAGGGGTTTAGGGGATGGAGGGGTTTACAGAGACAGGGACGGGTGTACGGGATAGAGGGTGTTACACAGACAGGGAGGGGTGTAGGGGATGGAGTGGCTTACAGAGACAGAGAGGGGTGTAGGGGATGGAGGGTTTAGAGAGACAGGGAGGGATGTAGGGGATGGTGGGGGTTACAGAGACAGGGAGGCGTTTAGGGTCTCCAGGGGGTTACAGAGACAGGGAGGGGTGTAGGGGATGGAGGGGTACAGATACAGGGACGGATGTAGTGGATGGAGGGGTTACAGAGACAGTTAGGTGTGTAGGGGATGGAGGGGTTACAGAGATGGTGAACGGTGCAGGGGATGGAGGGGGTTACAGAGATAGGGAGGGGTGTAAGGGATTGAGGGGTTACAGAGACAGGGTGTGGTTTAGGTGATGGAGGGGTTACAGAGACAGGGAGGGGTGTAGGGGATGGAGGGGGTTACAGAGACAGAGAGATGTAGGAGATGGAGGGGTTTACAGTGACAGGGATGGGTTTTGGGGATGGACTGGTTACAGAGACAGGGAGGGGTGTTGGCATTGGAGGGGGTTACAGAGACAGGGGGGGTGTAGCGGATGGAGGGGGTTACAGAGACAGAGAGGGATGTAGGGGATGGAGTGGGTTACAGAGACAGGGAGGGGTGTAGGGGATGGATGGGTTATAGAGACAGGGAGGGGTTTAGGGGATGGAGGGGGTTACCGAGATAGGGTGGGGTGTAGGGGATAGAGGTTGTTACAGAGACAGAGAAGGGTGTAGGGGATGGAGTGGGTTACAGAGACAGGGAGGGGTGTAGGGGATGGAGGGGTTTTTGAGACAGGGAGGGCTTTAGGGGATGGAGGGAGTTACCGAGATAGGGAGGGGTGTAGGGGATAGAGGGTGTTACAGAGACAGGGAGGGGTGTATGGGATCGAGGGGTTACAGTGACAGGGAGGGGTGTAGGGGATCGAGGGTTTATAAAGACAGGGAGGGGTGTAGGGGATGGAGGTGGTTACATAGATGGGGAGGGGTGTAGTGGATTTTGTGGTTACAGAGACAGGGTTGGTTGTAGGGGATGGAGCGGTTACAGAGACAGGGAGGAGTGTAGGGGATGGAGGGGTTACAGAGACAGGGAGATGTGTAGGGGATGGAGGGGGTTACAGAGACAGGGAGGGGTGTAGGGGATGGAGGGGTTACAGAGACAGGGAGGGGTGTAGGGGATGGAGGATGTTACAGAGACGGGGAGGGGTGCAGGGGATGGAGGGGTTACAGAGACAGGGAGGGGTGTTGGGAATGGAGGGGGCTATGGAGACAGGGAGGGGTGTAGGGGCTGGAGGGGTTACAGAGACAGGGAGGGGTGTAGGGAATGGAGGGGTTACAGAGACAGGGAGGGGTGTAGGTGATGGTGGGGTTACTGCAACAGGGAGAAGTGTAGGCGATGGAGGGGGTTACAGAGACAGGGAGGTGTCTCGGGAATCGAGGGGTTACAGAGACAGGGAGGAGTGTAAGGGATGGAGGGGGTTACAGAGAGAGGGATGGGTGTAGGGGATAGAGGGTGTTACAGAGACAGGGAGGGGTGTATGGGATCGAGGGGTTACAGTGACAGGGAGGGGTGTAGGGGATCGAGGGTTTATAAAGACAGGGAGGGGTGTAGGGGATGGAGGTGGTTACAAAGACGGGGAGGGGTGTAGTGGATTTTGTGGTTACAGAGACAGGGTTGGTTGTAGGGGATGGAGCGGTTACAGAGACAGGGAGGAGTGTAGGGGATGGAGGGGTTACAGAGACAGGGAGGTGTGTAGGGGATGGAGGGGGTTACAGAGACAGGGAGGGGTGTAGGGGATGGAGGGGTTACAGAGACATGGAGGGGTGTAGGGGATGGAGGATGTTACAGAGACGGGGAGGGGTGCAGGGGATGGAGGGGTTACAGAGACAGGGAGGGGTGTTGGGAATGGAGGGGGCAATGGAGACAGGGAGGGGTGTAGGGGCTGGAGGGGTTACAGAGACAGGGAGGGGTGTAGGGAATGGAGGGGTTACAGAGACAGGGAGGGGTGTAGGTGATGGTGGGGTTACTGCAACAGGGAGAAGTGTAGGCGATGGAGGGGGTTACAGAGACAGGGAGGTGTCTCGGGAATCGAGGGGTTACAGAGACAGGGAGGAGTGTAAGGGATGGAGGGGGTTACAGAGAGAGGGATGGGTGTAGGGGATGGAGGGGTTACAGAGACAGGGAGTAGTGTAGGGGATGTAGGGGTTACAGAGAGAGGGAGTGGTGTAGGGGCGGAGGGCGTTACAGAG
This sequence comes from Mobula birostris, assembly GCF_030028105.1. Taxonomy (NCBI): domain Eukaryota; kingdom Metazoa; phylum Chordata; class Chondrichthyes; order Myliobatiformes; family Myliobatidae; genus Mobula; species Mobula birostris. The sequence goes on along the minus strand of NW_027274695.1, from coordinate 17,373 downwards.
ACAGTGAGGGGTGTAGGGGATGTAGGGGTTATAGAGAGACGGAGGTTTGTAGGGGATCGAGGGGGTTACAGAGACAGGGAGCGGTGTTGGGGATTGATGGGTTACAGAGACAGGGAAGGGTGTAGGAGATGGAGGGATAACAGAGACAGGGAGGGGTGTAGATGATGGAGGGGTTACACAGACAGGGAGGGGTGTAGGGGATGGAGTTGGTGCAGGGACAGGGAGGGGTGTAGGTGATGGAGGGGTTACAGAGACAGGGAGGGGTGTAGGGGATGGAGGGGTTACCGGGACAGGGAGGGGTGTAGCGGATGGAGGGGATTACAGACTCAGGGAGGGGTGTAGGGGATGGAGGGGTTACAGAGACAGGGAGGGGTGTAGGGAATGGAGGGGTTACAGAGACAGGGAGGCGTGTAGGTGATGGTGGGGTTACTGCAACAGGGAGAAGTGTAGGCGATGGAGGGGGTTACAGAGACAGGGAGGTGTCTCGGGAATCGAGGGGTTACAGAGACAGGGAGGAGTGTAAGGGATGGAGGGGGTTACAGAGAGAGGGATGGGTGTAGGGGATGGAGGGGTTACAGAGACAGGGAGTAGTGTAGGGGATGTAGGGGTTACAGAGAGAGGGAGTGGTGTAGGGGATGGAGGGCGTTACAGAGACAGTGAGGGGTGTAGGGGATGTAGGGGTTATAGAGAGACGGAGGTTTGTAGGGGATCGAGGGGGTTACAGAGACAGGGAGCAGTGTTGGGGATTGATGGGTTACAGAGACAGGGAAGGGTGTAGGAGATGGAGGGATAACAGAGACAGGGAGGGGTGTAGATGATGGAGGGGTTACACAGACAGGGAGGGGTGTAGGGGATGGAGTTGGTGCAGGGACAGGGAGGGGTGTAGGTGATGGAGGGGTTACAGAGACAGGGAGGGGTGTAGGGGATGGAGGGGTTACCGGGACAGGGAGGGGTGTAGCGGATGGAGGGGATTACAGACTCAGGGAGGGGTGTAGGGGATGGAGGGGTTACAGAGACAGGGAGGGGTGTAGGGGATGGAAGGGTTACAGATACAGGGACGGGTGTAGTGGATGGAGTGGGTTACAGACACAGGGAGGGGTGTAGGGGATGGAGGTGTTATAGAGACTGGGAGTGGTTTAGGGGATGGAGGGTGTTACCGAGATAGGGAGGGGTGTAGGGGATAGAGGGTGTTACAGAGACAGGGAGGGTTGTAGGGGATCGAGGGGTTACAGAGACAGGGAGGGGTGTAGGGGATCGAGGGTTTATAAAGACAGGGAGGGGTGTAGGGGATGGAGGGGGTTACATAGACGGGGAGGGGTGTAGTGGATGGAGTGGTTACAGAGACAGAGTTGGGTGTAGGGGATGGAGCGGTTACAGAGACAGGGAGGAGTGTAGCGGATGGAGGGGTTACGGAGACAGGGAGGTGTGTAGGGGATGGAGGGGGTTACAGAGACAGGGAGGGGTGTAGGGGATGGAGGGGTTACAGAGACAGGGAGGGGTGTAGGGGATGGAGGATGTTACAGAGACGGGGAGGGGTGCAGGGGATGGAGGGGTTACAGGGACAGGGAGGGGTGTAGCGGATGGAGGGGATTACAGACACAGGGAGGGGTGTAGGGGATGGAGGGGTTACAGAGACAGGGAGGGGTGTAGGGGACGGAGGGGGTTACAGTGACAGGGAGGGGTGTCGGGGATGGAGTGGTTATAGAGACAGGGAGGGGTTTAGGGGATGGAGGGGGTTACAGAGACAGGGGGGTGTAGCGGATGGAGGCGGTTACAGAGACAGAGAGGGGTGTATGGGATGGAGTGGGTTACAGAGACAGGGAGGGGTGTAGGGGATGGAGGGGTTATAGAGACAGGGAGGCATATAGTGGATGGAGGGGGTTACAGAGACAGGGAGGGGTGTAGGGGATGAAGGATGTTACAGTCACAGAGAGGGGTGTAGGGGATGGAGTGGTTACAGAGACAGGGAGGGGTGTAGGGGACGGAGAGTGTTACAGAGACAGGGAGGGGTGTAGGGGATGGAGGGGGTTACAGGGACAGGGAGGGGTGTAGGGGATGTAGGGGTTACAGAGAGTGGGAGTGGTGTAGGGGATGGAGGGCGTTACAGAGACAGTGAGGGTTGTAGGGGATGTAGGGGTTATAGAGAGACGTAGGTTTGTAGGGGATCCAGGGGGTTACAGAGACAGGGAGCGGTGTTGGGGATTGATGGGTTACAGAGACAGGGAATGGTGTAGGGGATGGAGGGGTTACAGAGACAGGGAGAGGTGTAGGGGATGGAGGGGTTACAGGGACAGGGAGGGGTTTTGGGGATGGAGTGGTTACAGAGACAGGGAGGGGTGTTGGCGTTAGAGGGGGTTACAGAGACAGGGAGGGGTGTAGGGGATGGAGGGGTTACAGAGACAGGGAGGGGTGTAGCGGATGGAGGTGATTACAGACTCAGGGAGGGGTGTAGGGGAAGGAGGGGTTACAGAGACAGGGAGGGGTTTTGGGGATGGAGTGGTTACAGAGACAGGGAGGGGTGTTGGCGTTGGAGGGGGTTACAGAGACAGAGAGGGGTGTACGGGATGGAGAGGGTTACAGAGACAGGGAGGGGTGTAGGGGATGGAGGGGTTACAGAGACAGGGAGGGGTTTAGGGGATGGAGGGGTTTACAGAGACAGGGACGGGTGTACGGGATAGAGGGTGTTACACAGACAGGGAGGGGTGTAGGGGATGGAGTGGCTTACAGAGACAGAGAGGGGTGTAGGGGATGGAGGGTTTAGAGAGACAGGGAGGGATGTAGGGGATGGTGGGGGTTACAGAGACAGGGAGGCGTTTAGGGTCTCCAGGGGGTTACAGAGACAGGGAGGGGTGTAGGGGATGGAGGGGTACAGATACAGGGACGGATGTAGTGGATGGAGGGGTTACAGAGACAGTTAGGTGTGTAGGGGATGGAGGGGTTACAGAGATGGTGAACGGTGCAGGGGATGGAGGGGGTTACAGAGATAGGGAGGGGTGTAAGGGATTGAGGGGTTACAGAGACAGGGTGTGGTTTAGGTGATGGAGGGGTTACAGAGACAGGGAGGGGTGTAGGGGATGGAGGGGGTTACAGAGACAGAGAGATGTAGGAGATGGAGGGGTTTACAGTGACAGGGATGGGTTTTGGGGATGGACTGGTTACAGAGACAGGGAGGGGTGTTGGCATTGGAGGGGGTTTCCGAGATAGGGTGGGGTGTAGGGGATAGAGGTTGTTACAGAGACAGAGAAGGGTGTAGGGGATGGAGTGGGTTACAGAGACAGGGAGGGGTGTAGGGGATGGAGGGGTTTTTGAGACAGGGAGGGCTTTAGGGGATGGAGGGAGTTACCGAGATAGGGAGGGGTGTAGGGGATAGAGGGTGTTACAGAGACAGGGAGGGGTGTATGGGATCGAGGGGTTACAGTGACAGGGAGGGGTGTAGGGGATCGAGGGTTTATAAAGACAGGGAGGGGTGTAGGGGATGGAGGTGGTTACATAGACGGGGAGGGGTGTAGTGGATTTTGTGGTTACAGAGACAGGGTTGGTTGTAGGGGATGGAGCGGTTACAGAGACAGGGAGGAGTGTAGGGGATGGAGGGGTTACAGAGACAGGGAGATGTGTAGGGGATGGAGGGGGTTACAGAGACAGGGAGGGGTGTAGGGGATGGAGGGGTTACAGAGACAGGGAGGGGTTTAGGGGATGGAGGATGTTACAGAGACGGAGAGGGGTGCAGGGGATGGAGGGGTTACAGAGACAGGGAGGGGTGTTGGGAATGGAGGGGGCTATGGAGACAGGGAGGGGTGTAGGGGCTGGAGGGGTTACAGAGACAGGGAGGGGTGTAGGGAATGGAGGGGTTACAGAGACAGGGAGGGGTGTAGGTGATGGTGGGGTTACTGCAACAGGGAGAAGTGTAGGCGATGGAGGGGGTTACAGAGACAGGGAGGTGTCTCGGGAATCGAGGGGTTACAGAGACAGGGAGGAGTGTAAGGGATGGAGGGGGTTACAGAGAGAGGGATGGGTGTAGGGGATAGAGGGTGTTACAGAGACAGGGAGGGGTGTATGGGATCGAGGGGTTACAGTGACAGGGAGGGGTGTAGGGGATCGAGGGTTTATAAAGACAGGGAGGGGTGTAGGGGATGGAGGTGGTTACAAAGACGGGGAGGGGTGTAGTGGATTTTGTGGTTACAGAGACAGGGTTGGTTGTAGGGGATGGAGCGGTTACAGAGACAGGGAGGAGTGTAGGGGATGGAGGGGTTACAGAGACAGGGAGGTGTGTAGGGGATGGAGGGGGTTACAGAGACAGGGAGGGGTGTAGGGGATGGAGGGGTTACAGAGACATGGAGGGGTGTAGGGGATGGAGGATGTTACAGAGACGGGGAGGGGTGCAGGGGATGGAGGGGTTACAGAGACAGGGAGGGGTGTTGGGAATGGAGGGGGCAATGGAGACAGGGAGGGGTGTAGGGGCTGGAGGGGTTACAGAGACAGGGAGGGGTGTAGGGAATGGAGGGGTTACAGAGACAGGGAGGGGTGTAGGTGATGGTGGGGTTACTGCAACAGGGAGAAGTGTAGGCGATGGAGGGGGTTACAGAGACAGGGAGGTGTCTCGGGAATCGAGGGGTTACAGAGACAGGGAGGAGTGTAAGGGATGGAGGGGGTTACAGAGAGAGGGATGGGTGTAGGGGATGGAGGGGTTACAGAGACAGGGAGTAGTGTAGGGGATGTAGGGGTTACAGAGAGAGGGAGTGGTGTAGGGGATGGAGGGCGTTACAGAGACAGTGAGGGGTGTAGGGGATGTAGGGGTTATAGAGAGACGGAGGTTTGTAGGGGATCGAGGGGGTTACAGAGACAGGGAGCGGTGTTGGGGATTGATGGGTTACAGAGACAGGGAAGGGTGTAGGAGATGGAGGGATAACAGAGACAGGGAGGGGTGTAGATGATGGAGGGGTTACACAGACAGGGAGGGGTGTAGGGGATGGAGTTGGTGCAGGGACAGGGAGGGGTGTAGGTGATGGAGGGGTTACAGAGACAGGGAGGGGTGTAGGGGATGGAGGGGTTACCGGGACAGGGAGGGGTGTAGCGGATGGAGGGGATTACAGACTCAGGGAGGGGTGTAGGGGATGGAGGGGTTACAGAGACAGGGAGGGGTGTAGGGGATGGAGGGGTTACAGATACAGGGACGGGTGTAGTGGATGGAGTGGGTTACAGACACAGGGAGGGGTGTAGGGGATGGAGGGGTTATAGAGACTGGGAGTGGTTTAGGGGATGGAGGGTGTTACCGAGATAGGGAGGGGTGTAGGGGATAGAGGGTGTTACAGAGACAGGGAGGGTTGTAGGGGATCGAGGGGTTACAGAGACAGGGAGGGGTGTAGGGGATCGAGGGTTTATAAAGACAGGGAGGGGTGTAGGGGATGGAGGTGGTTACATAGACGGGGAGGGGTGTAGTGGATTTTGTGGTTACAGAGACAGGGTTGGTTGTAGGGGATGGAGCGGTTACAGAGACAGGGAGGAGTGTAGGGGATGGAGGGGTTACAGAGACAGGGAGGTGTGTAGGGGATGGAGGGGGTTACAGAGACAGGGAGGGGTGTAGGGGATGGAGGGGTTACAGAGACAGGGAGGGGTGTAGGGGATGGAGGATGTTACAGAGACGGGGAGGGGTGCAGGGGATGGAGGGGTTACAGAGACAGGGAGGGGTGTTGGGAATGGAGGGGGCTATGGAGACATGGAGGGGTGTAGGGGCTGGAGGGGTTACAGAGACAGGGAGGGGTGTAGGGAATGGAGGGGTTACAGAGACAGGGAGGGGTGTAGGTGATGGTGGGGTTACTGCAACAGGGAGAAGTGTAGGCGATGGAGGGGGTTACAGAGACAGGGAGGTGTCTCGGGAATCGAGGGGTTACAGAGACAGGGAGGAGTGTAAGGGATGGAGGGGGTTACAGAGAGAGGGATGGGTGTAGGGGATAGAGGGTGTTACAGAGACAGGGAGGGGTGTATGGGATCGAGGGGTTACAGTGACAGGGAGGGGTGTAGGGGATCGAGGGTTTATAAAGACAGGGAGGGGTGTAGGGGATGGAGGTGGTTACATAGACGGGGAGGGGTGTAGTGGATTTTGTGGTTACAGAGACAGGGTTGGTTGTAGGGGATGGAGCGGTTACAGAGACAGGGAGGAGTGTAGGGGATGGAGGGGTTACAGAGACAGGGAGGTGTGTAGGGGATGGAGGGGGTTACAGAGACAGGGAGGGGTGTAGGGGATGGAGGGGTTACAGAGACAGGGAGGGGTGTAGGGGATGGAGGATGTTACAGAGACGGGGAGGGGTGCAGGGGATGGAGGGGTTACAGAGACAGGGAGGGGTGTTGGGAATGGAGGGGGCTATGGAGACAGGGAGGGGTGTAGGGGCTGGAGGGGTTACAGAGACAGGGAGGGGTGTAGGGAATGGAGGGGTTACAGAGACAGGGAGGGGTGTAGGTGATGGTGGGGTTACTGCAACAGGGAGAAGTGTAGGCGATGGAGGGGGTTACAGAGACAGGGAGGTGTCTCGGGAATCGAGGGGTTACAGAGACAGGGAGGAGTGTAAGGGATGGAGGGGGTTACAGAGAGAGGGATGGGTGTAGGGGATGGAGGGGTTACAGAGACAGGGAGTAGTGTAGGGGATGTAGGGGTTACAGAGAGAGGGAGTGGTGTAGGGGATGGAGGGCGTTACAGAGACAGTGAGGGGTGTAGGGGATGTAGGGGTTATAGAGAGACGGAGGTTTGTAGGGGATCGAGGGGGTTACAGAGACAGGGAACGGTGTTGGGGATTGATGGGTTACAGAGACAGGGAAGGGTGTAGGAGATGTAGGGATAACAGAGACAGGGAGGGGTGTAGATGATGGAGGGGTTACACAGACAGGGAGGGGTGTAGGGGATGGAGTTGGTGCAGGGACAGGGAGGGGTGTAGGTGATGGAGGGGTTACAGAGACAGGGAGGGGTGTAGGGGATGGAGGGGTTACCGGGACAGGGAGGGGTGTAGCGGATGGAGGGGATTACAGACTCAGGGAGGGGTGTAGGGGATGGAGGGGTTACAGAGACAGGGAGGGGTGTAGGGGATGGAAGGGTTACAGATACAGGGACGGGTGTAGTGGATGGAGTGGGTTACAGACACAGGGAGGGGTGTAGGGGATGGAGGGGTTATAGAGACTGGGAGTGGTTTAGGGGATGGAGGGTGTTACCGAGATAGGGAGGGGTGTAGGGGATAGAGGGTGTTACAGAGACAGGGAGGGTTGTAGGGGATCGAGGGGTTACAGAGACAGGGAGGGGTGTAGGGGATCGAGGGTTTATAAAGACAGGGAGGGGTGTAGGGGATGGAGGGGGTTACATAGACGGGGAGCGGTGTAGTGGATGGAGTGGTTACAGAGACAGAGTTGGGTGTAGGGGATGGAGCGGTTACAGAGACAGGGAGGAGTGTAGCGGATGGAGGGGTTACGGAGACAGGGAGGTGTGTAGGGGATGGAGGGGGTTACAGAGACAGGGAGGGGTGTAGGGGATGGAGGGGTTACAGAGACAGGGAGGGGTGTAGGGGATGGAGGATGTTACAGAGACGGGGAGGGGTGCAGGGGATGGAGGGGTTACAGGGACAGGGAGGGGTGTAGCGGATGGAGGGGATTACAGACATAGGGAGGGGTGTAGGGGATGGAGGGGTTACAGAGACAGGGAGGGGTGTAGGGGATGGAGGGGGTTACAGTGACAGGGAGGGGTGTCGGGGATGGAGTGGTTATAGAGACAGGGAGGGGTTTAGGTGATGGAGGGGGTTACAGAGACAGGGGGGTGTAGCGGATGGAGGCGGTTACAGAGACAGAGCGGGGTGTATGGGATGGAGTGGGTTACAGAGACAGGGAGGGGTGTAGGGGATGAAGGATGTTACAGTGACAGAGAGGAGTGTAGGGGATGGAGTGGTTACAGAGACAGGGAGGGGTGTAGGGGACGGAGAGTGTTACAGAGACAGGGAGGGGTGTAGGGGATGGAGGGGGTTACAGGGACAGGGAGGGGTGTAGGGGATGTAGGGGTTACAGAGAGTGGGAGTGGTGTAGGGGATGGAGGGCGTTACAGAGACAGTGAGGTTTGTAGGGGATGTAGGGGTTATAGAGAGACGTAGGTTTGTAGGGGATCCAGGGGGTTACAGAGACAGGGAGCGGTGTTGGGGATTGATGGGTTACAGAGACAGGGAATGGTGTAGGGGATGGAGGGGTTACAGAGACAGGGAGGGGTGTAGGGGATGGAGGGCGTTACAGAGACAGGGAGGGGTGTAGGGGATGGCGGGGGTTACCGAGACAGGGAGGGGTGTAGTGGATGGAGGGGTTACTGATACAGGGAGAGGTGTAGGGGATGGAGGGGTTACAGGGACAGGGAGGGGTTTTGGGGATGGAGTGGTTACAGAGGCAGGGAGGGGTGTTGGCGTTGGGGGGTGTTACAGAGACAGGGAGGGGTGTAGCGGATGGAGGGGGTTACAGAGACAGAGAGGGGTGTACGGGATGGCGATGGTAACAGAGACAGGGAGGGGTGTAGGGGATGGAGGGGTTACAGAGACAGGGAGGGGTGTAGATGATGGAGGGGTTACATAGACAGGGAGGGGTGTAGGGGATGGAGTTGGCGCAGAGACAGGGAGGGGTGAAGGGGATGGAGCGGTTACAGAGACAGGGAGGGGTGCAGGGGATGGAGGGGTTACAGGGACAGGGAGGGGTGTAGCGGATGGAGGGGATTACAGACACAGGGAGGGGTGTAGGGGATGGAGGGGTTACAGAGACAGGGAGGGGTGTAGGGGATGGAGGGGGTTACAGTGACAGGGAGGGGTGTCGGGGATGGAGTGGTTATAGAGACAGGGAGGGGTTTAGGGGATGGAGGGGTTACAGAGACAGGGAGGGGTGTAGGGGATGGAGGATGTTACAGAGACGGGGAGGGGTGCAGGGGATGGAGGGGTTACAGGGACAGGGAGGGGTGTAGCGGATGGAGGGGATTACAGACACAGGGAGGGGTGTAGGGGATGGAGGGGTTACAGAGACAGGGAGGGGTGTAGGGGATGGAGGGGGTTACAGTGACAGGGAGGGGTGTCGGGGATGGAGTGGTTATAGAGACAGGGAGGGTTTAGGGGATGGAGGGGGATACAGAGACAGGGGGGTGTAGCGGATGGAGGCGGTTACAGAGACAGAGAGGGGTGTATGGGATGGAGTGGGTTACAGAGACAGGGAGGGGTGTAGGGGATTTAGGGGTTATAGAGACAGGGAGGCATATAGTGGATGGAGGGGGTTACAGAGACAGGGAGGGGTGTAGGGGATGAAGGATGTTACAGTGACAGAGAGGGGTGTAGGGGATGGAGTGGTTACAGAGACAGGGAGGGGTGTAGGGGACGGAGAGTGTTACAGAGACAGGGAGGGGTGTAGGGGATGGAGGGGGTTACAGGGACAGGGAGGGGTGTAGGGGATGTAGGGGTTACAGAGAGTGGGAGTGGTGTAGGGGATGGAGGGCGTTACAGAGACAGTGAGGGTTGTAGGGGATGTAGGGGTTATAGAGAGACGTAGGTTTGTAGGGGATCCAGGGGGTTACAGAGACAGGGAGCGGTGTTGGGATTGATGGGTTACAGAGACAGGGAATGGTGTAGGGGATGGAGGGGTTACAGAGACAGGGAGGGGTGTAGGGGATGGAGGGCGTTACAGAGACAGGGAGGGGTGTAGGGGATGGCGGGGGTTACCGAGACAGGGAGGGGTGTAGTGGATGGAGGGGTTACTGATACAGGGAGAGGTGTAGGGGATGGAGGGTTACAGGGACAGGGAGGGGTTTTGGGGATGGAGTGGTTACAGAGACAGGGAGGGGTGTTGGCGTTGGAGGGGGTTACAGAGACAGAGAGAGGTGTAGCGGATGGAGGGGGTTACAGAGACAGAGAGGGGTGTACGGGATGGCGAGGGTTACAGAGACAGGGAGGGGTGTAGGGGATGGAGGGGTTACAGAGACAGGGAGGGGTGTAGATGATGGAGGGGTTACATAGACAGGGAGGGGTGTAGGGGATGGAGTTGGCGCAGAGACAGGGAGGGTTGAAGGGGATGGAGCGGTTACAGAGACAGGGAGGGGTTTAGGGATGGAGGGGTTACACAGACAGGGAGGGGTGTAGCGGATGGAGGTGATTACAGACTCAGGGAGGGGTGTAGGGGATGGAGGGGTTACAGAGACAGGGAGGGGTGTAGGGGATGGAGGGCGTTACAGAGACAGGGAGGGGTGTAGGGGATGGCGGGGGTTACCGAGACAGGGAGGGGTGTAGTGGATGGAGGGGTTACTGATACAGGGAGAGGTGTAGGGGATGGAGGGGTTACAGGGACAGGGAGGGGTTTTGGGGATGGAGTGGTTACAGAGACAGGGAGGGGTGTTGGCGTTGGAGGGGGTTACAGAGACAGGGAGGGGTGTAGCGGATGGAGGGGGTTACAGAGACAGAGAGGGGTGTACGGGATGGAGAGGGTTACAGAGACAGGGAGGGGTGTAGGGGATGGAGGGGTTACAGAGACAGGGAGGGGTTTAGGGGATGGAGGGGTTTACAGAGACAGGGAGGGGTGTACGGGATAGAGGGTGTTACACAGACAGGGAGGGGTGTAGGGGATGGAGTGGCTTACAGAGACAGAGAGGGGTGTAGGGGATGGAGGGTTTAGAGAGACAGGGAGGGATGTAGGGGATGGTGGGGGTTACAGAGACAGGGAGGCGTTTAGGGTCTCCAGGGGGTTACAGAGACAGGGAGGGGTGTAGGGGATGGAGGGGTACAGATACAGGGACGGGTGTAGTGGATGGAGGGGTTACAGAGACAGTTAGGTGTGTAGGGGATGGAGGGGTTACAGAGATGGTGAGCGGTGCAGGGGATGGAGGGGGTTACAGAGATAGGGAGGGGTGTAAGGGATTGAGGGGTTACAGAGACAGGGTGTGGTTTAGGTGATGGAGGGGTTACAGAGACAGGGAGGGGTGTAGGGGATGGAGGGGGTTACAGAGACAGAGAGATGTAGGAGATGGAGGGGGTTACAGTGACAGGGATGGGTTTTGGGGATGGACTGGTTACAGAGACAGGGAGGGGTGTTGGCGTTGGAGGGGGTTACAGAGACGGGGGGGTGTAGCGGATGGAGGGGGTTACAGAGACAGAGAGGGGTGTAGGGGATGGAGTGGGTTACAGAGACAGGGAGGGGTGTAGGGGATGGAGGGGTTATAGAGACAGGGAGGGGTTTAGGGGATGGAGGGGGTTACCGAGATAGGGAGGGGTGTAGGGGATAGAGGTTGTTACAGAGACAGAGAGGCGTGTAGGGGATGGAGTGGGTTACAGAGACAGGGAGGGGTGTAGGGGATGGAGGGGTTTTTGAGATAGGGAGGGCTTTAGGGGATGGAGGGAGTTACCGAGATAGGGAGGGGTGTAGAGGACAGAGGGTGTTTACCAAGACAGGGAGGGGTGTAGGGGATCGAGGGGTTACAGTGACAGGGAGGGGTGTAGGGGATCGAGGGTTTATAAAGACAGGGAGGGGTGTAGGGGATGGAGGGGGTTACATAGACGGGGAGGGGTGTAGTGGATTTTGTGGTTACAGAGACAGGGTTGGTTGTAGGGGATGGAGCGGTTACAGAGACAGGGAGGAGTGTAGGGGATGGAGGGGTTACAGAGACAGGGAGGTGTGTAGGGGATGGAGGGGGTTACAGAGACATGGAGGGGTGTAGGGGATGGAGGGGTTACAGAGACAGGGAGGGGTGTAGGGGATGGAGGATGTTACAGAGATGGGGAGGGGTGCAGGGGATGGAGGGGTTACAGAGACAGGGAGGGGTGTAGGGAATGGAGGGGTTACAGAGACAGGGAGGGGTGTAGGTGATGGTGGGGTTACTGCAACAGGGAGAAGTGTAGGCGATGGAGGGGGTTACAGAGACAGGGAGGTGTCTCGGGAATCGAGGGGTTACAGAGACAGGGAGGAGTGTAAGGGATGGAGGGGGTTACAGAGAGAGGGATGGGTGTAGGGGATGGAGGGGTTACAGAGACAGGGAGTAGTGTAGGGGATGTAGGGGTTACAGAGAGAGGGAGTGGTGTAGGGGATGGAGGGCGTTACAGAGACAGTGAGGGGTGCAGGGGATGTAGGGGTTATAGAGAGACGGAGGTTTGTAGGGGATCGAGGGGGTTACAGAGACAGGGAGCGGTGTTGGGGATTGATGGGTTACAGAGACAGGGAAGGGTGTAGGAGATGGAGGGATTACAGAGACAGGGAGGGGTGTAGATGATGGAGGGGTTACACAGACAGGGAGGGGTGTAGGGGATGGAGTTGGTGCAGGGACAGGGAGGGGTGTAGGTGATGGAGGGTTTACAGAGACAGGGAGGGGTGTAGGGGATGGAGGGGTTACCGGGACAGGGAGGGGTGTAGCGGATGGAGGGGATTACAGACTCAGGGAGGGGTGTAGGGGATGGAGGGGTTACAGAGACAGGGAGGGGTGTAGGGGACGGAGGGAGTTACAGAGACAGGGAGGGGTGTAGGGGATGGCGGGGGTTACCGAGACAGGGAGGTGTGTGGTTGATGGAGGGGTCACTGATACAGTGAGGGGTGTAGGGGATGGAGGGGTTACAGAGACAGGAAGGGGTGTTGGCATTGGAGGGGGTAACAGAGACAGAGAGGGGTGTACGGGATGGAGAGGGTTACAGAGACAGGGAGTGGTGTACGGGATAGAGGGTGTTACACAGACAGGGAGGGGTGTAGGGGATGGAGGGGCTTACAGAGACAGGGAGCGGTGTAGGGGATGGAGGGGTTACAGAGACAGGGAGGGGTGTAGTGGATGGAGGGTTTAGAGAGACAGAGAGGGGTGTAGGGGATGGTGGGGTTACAGAGACAGGGAGGGGTTTAGGTTCTCCAGGGGGTTACAGAGACAGGGAGGGGTGTAGGGGATGGAGGGGTTACAGATACAGGGAGGGGTGTAGTGGATGGAGTGGGTTACAGACACAGGGAGGGGTGTAGGGGATGGAGGGGTTATAGAGACATGGAGGGGTTATAGAGACATGGAGGGGTTTAGGGATGGAGGGGGTTACTGAAATAGGGAGGGGTGTAGGGGATAGAGGGTGTTACAGAGACAGGGAGTGTTGTAGGGGATCGAGGGATTACAGAGACAGCGAGGGGTTTAGGGATCGAGGGTTTATAAAGACAGGGAGGGGTATACGGGATGGAGGGGGTTACATAGACGGGGAGGGGTGTAGTGGATGGAGTGGTTACAGAGACAGGGTTGGGTGTCGGGGATGGGGCGGTTACAGAGACAGGGAGGTGTGTAGGGGATGGAGGGGGTTACAGAGACAGGGAGGGGTGTAGGGGATGGAGGGGTTACAGAGACAGGGAGGGGTGTAGGGGATGGAGGATGTTACAGAGACGGGGAGGGGTGCAGGGGATGGAGGGGTTACAGAGACAGGGAGGGGTGTTGGGAATGGAGGGGGTTATGGAGACAGGGAGGGGTGTAGGGGCTGGAGGGGTTACAGAGACAGGGAGGGGTGTCGGGAATGGAGGGGTTACAGACACAGGGAGGAGTGTAAGGGATGGAGGAGGTTACAGAGAGAGGGATGGGTGTAGGGGATGGATGGGTTATAGAGACAGGGAGGGGTTTAGGGGATGGAGGGGGTTTCCGAGATAGGGTGGGGTGTAGGGGATAGAGGTTGTTACAGAGACAGAGAAGGGTGTAGGGGATGGAGTGGGTTACAGAGACAGGGAGGGGTGTAGGGGATGGAGGGGTTTTTGAGACAGGGAGGGCTTTAGGGGATGGAGGGAGTTACCGAGATAGGGAGGGGTGTAGGGGATAGAGGGTGTTACAGAGACAGGGAGGGGTGTATGGGATCGAGGGGTTACAGTGACAGGGAGGGGTGTAGGGGATCGAGGGTTTATAAAGACAGGGAGGGGTGTAGGGGATGGAGGTGGTTACATAGACGGGGAGGGGTGTAGTGGATTTTGTGGTTACAGAGACAGGGTTGGTTGTAGGGGATGGAGCGGTTACAGAGACAGGGAGGAGTGTAGGGGATGGAGGGGTTACAGAGACAGGGAGGTGTGTAGGGGATGGAGGGGTTACAGAGACAGGGAGGGGTGTAGGGGATGGAGGGGTTACAGAGACAGGGAGGGGTGTAGGGGATGGAGGATGTTACAGAGACGGGGAGGGGTGCAGGGGATGGAGGGGTTACAGAGACAGGGAGGGGTGTTGGGAATGGAGGGGGCTATGGAGACAGGGAGGGGTGTAGGGGCTGGAGGGGTTACAGAGACAGGGAGGAGTGTAGGGAATGGAGGGGTTACAGAGACAGGGAGGGGTGTAGGTGATGGTGGGGTTACTGCAACAGGGAGAAGTGTAGGCGATGGAGGGGTTACAGAAACAGGGAGGTGTCTCGGGAATCGAGGGGTTACAGAGACAGGGAGGAGTGTAAGGGATGGAGGGGGTTACAGAGAGAGGGATGGGTGTAGGGGATTGAGGGGTTACAGAGACAGGGAGTAGTGTAGGGGATGTAGGGGTTACAGAGAGAGGGAGTGGTGTAGGGGATGGAGGGCGTTACAGAGACAGTGAGGGGTGTAGGGGATGTAGGGGTTATAGAGAGACGGAGGTTTGTAGGGGATCGAGGGGGTTACAGAGACAGGGAGCGGTGTTGGGGATTGATGGGTTACAGAGACAGGAAAGGGTGTAGGAGATGGAGGGATAACAGAGACAGGGAGGGGTGTAGATGATGGAGGGGTTACACAGACAGGGAGGGGTGTAGGGGATGGAGTTGGTGCAGGGACAGGGAGGGGTGTAGGTGATGGAGGGGTTACAGAGACAGGGAGGGGTGTAGGGGATGGAGGGGTTACCGGGACAGGGAGGGGTGTAGCGGATGGAGGGGATTACAGACTCAGGGAGGGGTGTAGGGGATGGAGGGGTTACAGAGACAGGGAGGGGTGTAGGGGATGGAGGGGTTACAGATACAGGGAGGGGTGTAGTGGATGGAGTGGGTTACAGACACAGGGAGGGGTGTAGGGGATGGAGGGGTTACAGAGACAGGGAGGGGTGTAGGGGATGGAGGGGTTACAGGGACAGGGAGGGGTGTAGCGGATGGAGGGGATTACAGACACAGGGAGGGGTGTAGGGGATGGAGGGGTTACAGAGACAGAGAGGGGTGTATTGGATGGAGTGGGTTACGGAGACAGGGAGGCGTGTAGGGGATGGAGGGGTTATAGAGACAGGGAGGGGTTTGGGGATGGAGGGTGTTACAGAGACAGGGAGGGGTGTAGGGGAAGGAGGGGTTACAGAGACAGGGAGGGGTGTAGAGGATTAAGGGGGCTTCAGAGACGGGGAGCGGTGTAGTGGATGGAGGGGTTTACAGAGACATAGAGGGTTTTTGCGGATGGAGGGGGTTACAGAGACAGGGAGGGTTGTACGGGATGGAGGGTTTACAGAGACAGGGAGGGGTGTAGGGGATGGACACGGCTACAGAGACAGGGAGGGGTGCAGGGGATGGATGGGGTTACAGAGACGGGGAGGGGTGTAGGGGCAGCAGGGGGTTACAGAGACAGAGAGTGGTGTAGGGAATGGAGGGGGTTACAGAGACAGGGAGGCATATAGTGGATGGAGGGGGTTACAGAGACAGGGAGGGGTGTAGGGGATGAAGGATGTTACAGTGACAGAGATGGGTGTAGGGGATGGAGTGGTTACAGAGACAGGGAGGGGTGTAGGGGATGGAGTGGGTTACAGGGACAGGGAGGGGTGTAGGGGATGTAGGGGTTACAGAGAGAGGGAGTGGTGTAGGGGATGGAGGGCGTTACAGAGACAGTGAGGGGTGTAGGGGATGTAGGGGCTATAGAGAGACGGAGGTTTGTAGGGGATCCAGGGGGTTACAGAGACAGGGAGCGGTGTTGGGGATTGATGGGTTACAGAGACAGTGAAGGGTGTAGGAGATGGAGGGATTACAGAGACAGGGAGGGGTGTAGATGATGGAGGGGTTACATAGACAGGGAGGGGTGTAGGGGATGGAGTTGGTGCAGAGACAGGGAGGGGTGAAGGGGATGGAGTGGTTACAGAGACAGGGAGGGGTTTAGGGGATGGAGGGGTTACAGAGACAGGGAGGGGTGTAGCCGATGGAGGTGATTACAGAATCAGGGAGGGGTGTAGGGGATGGAGGGGTTACAGAGACAGGGAGGGGTGTAGGGGATGGAGGGCGTTACAGAGACAGGGAGAGGTGTAGGGGATGGAGGGGGTTACCGAGACAGGGAGGGGAGGTAGTGGATGGAGGGGTTACTGATAAAGGGAGAGGTGTAGGGGATGGAGGGGTTACAGGGACAGGGAGGGGTTTTGGGGATGGAGTGGTTACAGAGACAGGGAGGGGTGTTGGCGTTAGAGGGGGTTACAGAGACAGGGAGGGGTGTAGGGGATGGAGGGGTTACAGAGACAGGGAGGGGTGTAGCGGATGGAGGTGATTACAGACTCAGGGAGGGGTGTAGGGGAAGGAGGGGTTACAGAGACAGGGAGGGGTGTAGGGGATGGAGGGCGTTACAGAGACAGGGAGGGGTTTTGGGGATGGAGTGGTTACAGAGACAGGGAGGGGTGTTGGCGTTGGAGGGGGTTACAGAGACAGAGAGGGGTGTACGGGATGGAGAGGGTTACAGAGACAGGGAGGGGTGTAGGGGATGGAGGGGTTACAGAGACAGGGAGGGGTTTAGGGGATGGAGGGGTTTACAGAGACAGGGAGGGGTGTACGGGATAGAGGGTGTTACACAGACAGGGAGGGGTGTAGGGGATGGAGTGGTTTACAGAGACAGAGAGGGGTGTAGGGGATGGAGGGTTTAGAGAGACAGGGAGGGATGTAGGGGATGGTGGGGGTTACAGAGACAGGGAGGCGTTTAGGGTCTCCAGGGGGTTACAGAGACAGGGAGGGGTGTAGGGGATGGAGGGGTACAGATACAGGGACGGGTGTAGTGGATGGAGGGGTTACAGAGACAGTTAGGTGTGTAGGGGATGGAGGGGTTACAGAGATGGTGAACGGTGCAGGGGATGGAGGGGGTTACAGAGATAGGGAGGGGTGTAAGGGATTGAGGGGTTACAGAGACAGGGTATGGTTTAGGTGATGGAGGGGTTACAGAGACAGGGAGGGGTGTAGGGGATGGAGGGGGTTACAGAGACAGAGAGATGTAGGAGATGGAGGGGTTTACAGTGACAGGGATGGGTTTTGGGGATGGACTGGTTACAGAGACAGGGAGGGGTGTTGGCGTTGGAGGGGGTTACAGAGACGGGGGGGTGTAGCGGTTGGAGGGGGTTACAGAGACAGAGAGGGGTGTAGGGGATGGAGTGGGTTACAGAGACAGGGAGGGGTGTAGGGGATGGATGGGTTATAGAGACAGGGAGGGGTTTAGGGGATGGAGGGGGTTACC